>NC_067400.1:440782823-441082823 GCF_016432865.1 Antechinus flavipes
TCCAATAATTGGAAAGGCTTAACATCCTTTAATAAAATTCTAGTGACAAGAACTGTGTAAGAAGTAAGGCTTTGTTCTGGTTGTCCTGGGAGGTTCACCCACTGTCACACTGTCTCCTTGATGAAGGACTTCTGTGGGTGCCTCTTTTATAGCAAAAACTGGTATTTCCAAGGTTTTTGAGTAATTCTTTCAACCACATTGGATAAAGCCAGTTCAACCTCTCTCAGACTCTTGAGCTTCTTTTGCAAACTGGCATGGTGAGTCTAAAGCACTGTCTCCTCTTAAAATATTATATAATGGTTGTAATTGATAGATAGTTAAGCCTAACACTGGATGCATCCACTGGATATCTCCTATCGATTTCTGAAAATCATTTAAGGTGTTCAACGTCTCTGTTCTTAAAGAAAGCTTTTGTACTGTAAGCAATTTAGAATATACTTCATATACCAAATATTGAAAAGGAGCATGAGTGAATTTTTTCTGGAGCTATATGCAATTTGTAGTTCCTTAGTATTTCTATGGTCTTTTGTAGACATGCTTCTAACATTTGCTCCTCAGGTGCACATCCCAAGATACCATCCATGTAATGCAATGACATAACTTTTGGAAATGCTTTTCTTACTGGAATAAGAGCAGCAGTCACATACATTTGACACATAGTAGGGCTATTTTTCATTCCCTGTGGCAATACTGTCCACTCATATTTTTATAAGGCTCAGCTAAATGAATACTGAGTACTGAAAAGGCAAATCTTTTCATATCCTCCTTATCGAGAGAGATAACTCAAAGAGGCCATTGTCTAGGCAATTGAGTAGAAGATGGAAGTCCAGACTGATGAGTTCCCATAGTTTCTATCTGTTCATTTACTTTTCTTAAATCAGTCAACATCCTCCATTTTCCAGATTTTCTTTTTACAACAAATACAGGGGAATTCCTAAGAGAAGGTTGTAAGTATCCTTCATCAAGTTGCTCCTGTTATCTATGGTGCTTATTATCTCTAATAAGACCTGAATTTTTTCACTTTGTAAAAGCGAAACCTACCTACACTGGTATACCAGTTTTCCATTGAATAGGAACAAATGAAAGTGCAGGCAGGTCTTCCAAAAAAGCCATAGATTGATGGGGATTTTTTCAACTATAAAAGGAGTAAAAACTCTGTTTCATCTTCAAATGTCCATCTCATAGGGGCAGCACTCATTTCAGCTGCTATTGACCCTCCTATGCCAGACATATAGGTGTCTGCCTCAATCTTTGGTCAATTTCTGGGCCAATTAACACTTCTAATGACTATATAATCTGCATCTGTGTCTACCAATCCTTTCAATGGTATTCCATTTACATAGATTGTGAGCAAAGTTTGATCAGCTGCGATGGCTATAATAGAAAGAAAATTACTGGATTCTGTTGTTGGGAGTCAAATTCTGGGTAAATATTACCAAATTGCCTATGAGGAATATGTATAAGTAAACCTGATGCTACTACTTTTCCTTGGTAATAAGTCACACATTGTCTACCTGTATTAGTGACTGGGATATTAGCTACACATTCCCCAGTTTCCCAAATCAGTGCATGGATAGACACAGTTTTGTGTAAGCACTCTTAAAAGGTGAAATGGTCAAGCCTACTGTGCCTGGAAGCAAGGGATCTATAGGCCAGACAGGGACAGATTTCACCTCTCCAGGGGATATCTCAGTAGTCCCAGCTATATACAACTCTCTTCTTCCTAATTGTAATCCCTTTCTCCCATCAGGTTGCTTCTCGACTGATTGATCATGTTGGAGTACTAAACTTCTAACCTTCTGAACATTGGCTGCTATCATGCCCCATGTGTTTTTTGCCTGGGATTCTGGTGAGCCCTGCTTCCTGTTTCCCTGAGTCAATCTACATTCTGATGCCCAATGGAAGCTTTTGTTGCATTTTGGACATAGGGTTTGGGGTCTTGTTCTTTCACGCTGTTTTCTCTATCTTTATGCCAACACTGAGCTTTCAAATGCCCTACCTTACCACATTGAAAGCATTGACAAGTCTCTCTGGAAGTTCCTTGCCAAAAGGGACCCTGTCTTCTCATGTTCAGATCTTGGGAGGTCTGCATCGTAGCTTGGGTATAAAATGTATTTGTGGCCACTGTGGCACAGTATCTTATGATCTCCTCTAAAGGACTGTGTAGTACTAGTATAATTCTTCTACAAACCTCATTAGCATTTTCCTTAGCAAATTATCTTATCCTAATTTCTGTTGCTACATTTCACCAATAGTTCATATGACAGCTGTCTGCAGATGTCCCACAAAATCAGCAAAGGGTTCATTTGGACCTTGTGCTATTTTCATGACGGCTTCCCCTCTATCTTGTTTTCCTGGGAGAGTAGGTACCCCATGCTTTGATAGCAGCAGAAGCAATTTGCAAAAAATGCTGTCAAAGGGTCAATCTGTATTAAAGTGTTCACATAAGGACCTAAACCTGTTAGTTGAACCAAGGTGATTGGCATATTAACTCCAGGTTGCCTATTTCATTGGGCTTGTATTCTATAGTGTTCACTATACTCAGAAAGCCACAATAAGTTTTGAGCAGGTTCTAAACATATCTTTGTTATAGATTTCCAATCCTTAGGTGTTAAAATTTCACAAGCTAAATTCTAGTAACATCTTAACATAAGATGATGTAGACCAGGGGTCCTCAAACTATGGCCCGTGGACCAGATGCGGCAGCTGAGGACAATTATCCCCCTCACCCAGGGCTATGAAATTTCTTTATTTAAAGCCCCACAAAACAAAGTTTTTGTTTTTACTATAGTCCGGTCCTCCAACAGTCTGAGGGGCAGTGAACTGGCCCCCTATTTAAAAAACTTCAAAACCCCTGATGTAGACTCATAAAGAGTGCAAGCCTTTTTCAGAGCTTTGATAATTTTCAGATTAAAAGGAGTGTATCTTCTTCTTTCTTGACCTAAAGAGTCAAACTCTTCAATCACAGGGTATGTTTCTATTATCAAATCAGATATATCCTGTCCTTCTTCTTTAACTTTAATTAGTGCCTTTTGTAATCATGTCATAGAGGGTGGACAAAGCTGCTGCATGGGTGGTGCTGATGGTGTCACTGCCCTTCTTATTCATCTTCCTCCCTCCTCCCAAGAAGGGGAAATTGAGGGAGGACAGTCAGGAGATGAGGAATGCCCTACAGGTGCCTGCTCTGGTGTAACTGAGCTGTGAAAGTGAGAAGTACCACACCCTTTAAATTCATCAGCAATGTACTTAACTCCTTTCTTGTCCAGTTCCCCATGCTTTTCATCTACCTTGTCAGTACCATCCCCCTCCTGATCTTTCTCCTCACACTTCCTTGCTGGCTGTCTACCTTAAAACTTTTTTTTTTTTTTAAGAACTTATGGGATTCTTTAAAGCCAATTGTATTATGTTGTACTTAAGGAATATTTCCTCAGGAATTGAATCAGGACCCATAGCTTCTTAATATTCAACTAGTTGCTCTCCCACTATTTCCCACATATCTGGCTCTAATTTTTCTTCCTTAGAAAGTCAAAGAGATATGGACTCTAATATATTTAAGAGCCCAGTGATCTGTCTCTGAGTTATCAACAAACCTTGCTTCTTTATTAACCTAACTATGCATTCTACACACTTCCCTTGGGGTGGGGCAGACTCTTTTTTTAGTATTTGCCCCATTTTAGCTGAAAAATGAAAGTGACTAGTTTATCCCTTATCAAAGTTTCCTTCTTGTCTATTTTTATACTCACCCTATTTCTGGGGCACAGGGACTTCTCCACTGAACTCATTGATGGTGTCAGTCAAGCTGCTGAGTATCTCATATCTAGGGTCCCACATTTAGCGCCAAATGTAATGTCTGGAAAAAAGCAGGAGAGCTACCATGAGGCTGTTTAAAAATGAAGAGATTTCTTTTATGTCGGTGTCTGAAAGAGTCCTCTGTGTCTGTGGCTGAGAGAATTTTCTGTGTCTGTGACTGAGAGGCTTGTTCCCAGTCCTCCCAGCTCTTAAATACTTCAATATGATTACATCACTACAGCACCTGAGCATGTGCTGTCCTGCCTTCATCACTACTCCACCTAAAAACAAAGGCCAGTCCAGAGATCCTCCATAAAGCTAGTCCAAATATTACAGGTGCCTGAAGTCTCTGAAGAAGGAAGTGAGACTTCACAGTTCCACTCACTTAAATTCATTACATCACCATTTCACCTTAAGTATATTTTTAGAGAACCATTATCTCACACTGAGTAGGTACTTAACTATATGACCCCCCCCTGCTGTCCTTGATTCAAGTACATCTTTTCAGAGTTCCAGTGGCCCTCTACAGGGGTTAGTGGCAATTAGGACTGGACTTGATTTTGAATACAATGGGAGATTTGGCCCTTTTTAAACAAAGATCTTTAACTAGTCCAAGTTTGACAGAAGCATTGCCCATTCAGTGATTAAGGCTAGGGAAGAATTGAATCAAATTGGGGAGAGGAAGACCCTCAGGCTTTCTGGCTTAAACAGAAACAATTGCTATTTAATTTACTCTGAGTCCATCTGGGCCCAAACAGTGACCAATTAGGGTTTGTCCTGGAACCTGTTAAAATCAATCACAGAGAGCCAGAGTGATTTAGGTTTGAAGCATGGTTCTAAAGAAGGAAAACTGACTGTCAGAAATCTGGCCATTAAGTAGTTCAGTAGAGCCTCAGACACTAACCTGTGGGACTCTGGACAAGTCACTGAACACATATTGAAATATATATAAGTGAAAGGGAAAAAAGAGAGGGGGAGAAGGAGAAAGAAAAGAGAAGGGGAAAGAGTAGGAAAGTACTAGTTACTGCTTAAAAGAAAGAGTTTACTCATCAATCTCTTCCTTAGAAACAACAATCACTTTTTCCTTATTCCAAACAAGATCCTTGACTGTCCAGTTTTAAATGACTAGAGCCTTTGAAGATGGTCATTATGAAAAATCCATGGCTTCAATTACTGAGAATCTCCTAGAATTAGCTAAATAAAGAAATCTGCTAGATGAAGTATTTCTTTGTTTAAAGAGGGCTTGTTAAACTAAAGTTTTTACAACAATACAATTATATCATTATATGGACAATTTTGTTTTAAAATCCTTTAAATGAATTTGATAGCTTCCATAATTGTAACTGTTACTATATTTTATCATGTTTGTAAATTTTATATTGCTATAACAAAGTAGCAACATAGACTAGAATCTAATAAGGACTCAGGAAGTTTTTGTAGGAGATATTAATGATGGCATTTAGCCCATGAAGTTTGATAAACTATGCTCAGAGTTTCATTATCTTCCCAAGTGAAAAAAGAAGGAAGAAAAAGGGAAGAAAAAAGAGAAGGAGGGAAGAAAAGGAAGGAAGGAAGGAAGAAAGGAAGGAAGGAAGAAAGGAAGGAAGGAAGGAAGGAAAGAAGGAAAGAAGGAAGGAAGGAATGAAGGAAAGAAAGAAGGAAGGAAGGAATGAAGGAAGGAAAGAAGGAAGGAAGGAAGGAAGGAAGGAAGGAAAGAAGGAAGGAAGGAAGGAAAGAAGGAAAAAAGGGAAAAGAGAAAAAAGACAGTAGTCATTTTATGCTTTCAGTGATATTGTAATGTGAAAAAAGCTGAAAAGTTGGGTTTCTACAGTACGGCAAGCTTTGAAGTAATGTGGGATTGAGATAGTGGGTACCAAATGACTAAGAGGTTTTCAGACTGTATGAGCTTAAGGAAGATTAGAAATCACAGAAAAATTAAGTGATCAATAGAAGCCTTGAGCAAACAAGAAATTGGGGGGCTAGAAAGCAAGGTGAATTCAGCCATCAGAAAAAGTCTTGTGGTTTTGAGACATCCACAAACTTAAAATAATAGCCCATCCAGCCCAAACTAGTTAGGGTTAATGATCTGACTTGACCAAATCACTACTGTGTCTGCTTCATAGGTTAAATGAATATTAAACAATACACCCCAGAGAAGGAGTTTTCTGCCATTTTTTAATATGGGATGTGTCATGGAGGAAGGGGGCGTGTTTTATACATATTAAGGGAAAACATGTAGTGAGCATATCAGAGCAAGTGTAACCCAGATAAAATGGACCAATTTGTTTTCTGAAGGGAGGGCCTGTACCACATGAGCAAGTACAAAGTTTCCCCCAATTCTGTACTTCCCTCTTCCCAAATAGGAGTGGGGCCCACTCCTGGCCAGAAACATTAAGTCTATTCCTTAAGATTCTTCTTTAATAAAATTCCCTTGATATCTGATTTTCAGTGTCAAGAGTGTAATTTTTTTTAACAGTAATGAGACGCATTTGGATGCACATAGAAATCAATATATGTAACCATCTTACTTCCACAAGATGCAAAGATGCTAAAGTGTCTACTAAAACCTCCAGATTTTTATCTATGAATAAGAGCCATGACAAGTGATAAGTACTTATTCTTATGGATTCATTGGCTGAACAGTAACAGCTACAAGTAGTTTTCTGTTCTACTTCCTAAAATCTAGGTTTAAGATTTATATGAAACTTAACCTTGACAAGAAAAATATCTGTAATTACAGAATGAAATAAGGCATTTTAAATGTTGAAGTAGAAAATATATATAGTCTAAGTTAAACTTTTCTTTATCAGATAAAAAATAACCTACAAATACATTTGCAGCAGCATCATTAATTAGTTCTGTGATCTTGGACAAGTCAGTTTTCTCTTGACCTTGTTTTCTTTATCTGCAAAATGTGTGGGAGAGAGCAGGTGGAAGGGTGATTTATCTTGGAGTTTCCTTCCAACTATAGCATTCTATGATTTTGTGATATGGCCAAAGAAAAATCAGGACACAGCCCTAAAATGGTCTGTATTCTTTTTTTCTTCTTATGTGGATTTCCTTAAATGAACATCAAGGTGTGTCTTGTGTGCCTACTTTGGAATTTTTTCTAGGTCTGGATATGCCAAAGACATTCTACATAAGACAGGAGTTCTTAATCTTTTTTGTGAACCATTTGGAAGTATACAGAGCACTTTTCAGAAAAAAAAAAAATTTTAAATAAGTAAAATCAAAGACTACAAAAAATTAATTATATTGAATTACAATTACCAAAATATTTTTTAAAACTAACAATTTTACAGGCTCCTTAAATTTATTCATAGAGTCTGAGTTAAGATTCCTTGACTGAAGGATATTTCATTGTTTGTTTAAATTACAATATTTATTAATAATAATGATAACAGCAATAATTGCTACCATTTATAAAGAGCCTTAAGATTTGTAAAGTGCTTAAAAATGTTATCTCATCTTATCCTCATAATAATGCTGGAGTTAGGTTACAGATGAGGGAATTGAGATACAAAGAAAGATTGTAATGTACCTAATGATTTTAAATAATACAGGTTGTATTGAGCTATTTTGATTAGGAACAGAATAATTGCTTTATTGACTTAATTGGAAACTACTCAATTACGAGTTTTGTAGCAGTTGCCAGATGTTCATTAGTTATTGCTTATTCAGAGGATTGGCTATATTGGTATCAATGTATTTGTCTTCATATATTTTTAGGTTTATTAGTGTGTGAACGTATACTGTAATTATGAAGAGCAGATGATCAACCATCTGCAAATATCTCTCCCCTTTTCAAGGACTTTCAGACCAAATTGAGTCATATTCTACTGATGAGTTTCCCCTGGATTAAAAAGCTTCACAGCAGTGTAAATCACAATAATTATGGTGCTGAAAATATATTGTTGCCTTCCAGTGGAAACTTCCTTTTCTGTCCTTGCATCCTTCATCAATAAGTTCTAAAATAAATGCCTTCTTGTGTCATATGTTAATAAGCGTCACTACAACTCCTTAGGTCAAAAATTTTACTTAGGTTTGACACAAGGATTATTGTTGATGAATGTGCACTTTCTTACAGGCTTCAAATCAAGGAAACTAAAATAGTACATTGAAAATCTTTGGTTCGTGTAGTCACTTAACTCAACTCCCATGGACTTATGTCCTATAACATTTCAAGGTTTGTTAGTTTTGTTGTTCTGGAGAAAACATTGACTGACCTTGTCTATATAGGAAAAAAAATAAAGAAAACTAAAAAATTCTTAAGGAATTTCAGTATAATTCAAATTAGATCAATGGAGGATTTACTTTCTTTGAGAGAATTTGCTAATGAAAATTAGTTTACCAGGAAATAATTTTAATCTGAAGATTTTCTCCACTTAGTCACAAAGACAACAAGTTAGAAATGCATCCTTTGACTGATTAGTAGGAGCTTGAAACAGTGCCCTTAATTATTCACTACCAGGACAAGGGCTAACATTGATTAGTTTGCTGAAGTTCTTTAGATTCTATTGCCTTTAAATATTTTTCCTAATGAGAACCTATAAGAAGTTACTAAGATTTAAGGTGATAAAAACTCTTAAACTGTCTCACATATGAAATATTTCATTATTAGGTCACACATAAATCCCACATATTCTTGCGTAGTTAAATTATAGGTTCATCTTTATGGTGAGGTGTGTGTGTGTGTGTGTGTGTGTGTGTGTGTGTGTGTGTGTGTGTAAGCTTTATATCAAGAGGAGACTAAGATGGGGAATAGATCTATGATTTCACCAGTTTAGATTATTTCTGTGTGAGAAAGCTCTTTTTGTGAATGCAAATCAACATCCTTCTATAATTTACAGTCTTAAGAGAGTTACCTACAATGGATTTTTTAAACTTTGTCCAATTGAGACTTCTTTTCTTTGCAGAAATTCTTAAGTATATCTATCTCCCTGGGTATATATGTATATTAAATAGGTATAGAAATCAAAAATAATAATAAATAGTAATTGTGCAATCCCCACATTCAGACTCCATATGGGGTCATGTACCATAGTTTAATAAGCTGGAGCCTGTAGCAGCAAAGAGTGGTGAATTTCCCAAAATGATATAGCCAATATTTATAAAAGGCAAGGTTGGACTAAAATCTTCCTAGGTTTGAGGCCGTGCAGACTTTTTATTATCTTTAAAACCCATCCTAAGTGACCTTTTTATTACCTAAGGCAATCTCTTCTGAATATAAATAAGGAGGTACTCAGAAGTATATAATTCATTTCCCCTATTTTATCTTTAGAGGAAGACAAATATATCACCTTCTCAAGGCAGACCACTCAACTTGTGCAACCTTTTTGTAGTTAATACATTTTTCCTAACAGCAAGCCTAAATTCGTTCCTTTCTTTTAAGCCTTGTCTCATCTTATCAAGAGTTTGATAAGCATGTTCACAATAATAATTTTTCTCTAATAAGTCATTGACAAAAAATGTTAGACAGCACAGGGTCCAGTATAGATCCCTAGAATACTTAAGTAGATACTACCAGCCAAGTTGGCTTTGAATCATTAACTACTACTTTTGGAATCAGGCCATGCAAACAGTACTGAATCCATATAATTACATTATTGTTTAGTTCACATATCCCTATCTTTTGCACCTGGTTAGCATAAGATACTTTAACAAAACCTTTACTAAAATGTAAACAAACTGTTTCAATAGCAGTCTTCTCATCAACTGAGTAATCTTATACAAAAGAAAATAAAGTTAATGCAGCATTATTTGTCCTTGATATCTTAATAAAGCCAAGTTGTTTCTTTTTAATTATTCCTTTTTGCTCTAGCTACCTAAGCAATCATCTCCTCAATTCTAGAGTTTTCTCAGGAAGCAAAATAAAGCTCAACATCAATAGCTTTCAGGTTCTGTTTTCTTTCCTTTTTAAAAAAAAATCTCTTGCAGTTCACTCTGTTAGTACATACTGTTTGATGATTGTGGGTCAAAATGATTAATAATCTAGCCCTAGGCATAGTATCATATGCCATTGTATTCATACTGAATACTCCACAACTAGGTCCCCTTGGTTCTTCACTTTTGCCTACATATTAGTTCCATAATCTGTGTAAAACTCATCATCCATTTACTTCATTTATCTGAGTAATGTAGTATAATTTCTTAGGCCAATCAGTTATATTTCTTTCCCTTTTTACTCTTATTCAATTGTAGTTAAATATGTATGTTCTCAGTTAAATCAAGAAGCCAAGATGTTGTCAAGTCAACAACACTTATTTATTTATTTTTAAATAGTATTTTATTTTCCCTCTAATTACATGTCAAGGAAATTTTTAGTATTCATTTTTAAAAGATTTTGTTCCAAATTTTTCTCTTTCCTATATACCTCTTTCTCTTCCAAAGATGATAGGTAGTTTGATATAATTTATACATGTGCTATCATGTAAAACATATTTCCATATTAGGTATAGTATAAAAGAAGCAAATCAGAAGTATAGCATTTTCTTTTGTGAGTCCTTTGAACTTGTCTTGGGTCATTATGCTGTTGAGAAGAGCTGAGTTATTTGTAGATGACCATTACACAATGCTATTGATATTATGTACAATGTTTTCCTTGTTCTGCTCATTTCACTTTGCATCAGTTACAAATCTTTCCAGGTTTTTCTGAAACCTGCCTATTCATCATTTCTGATCACACAGCTTGTTCAGCCATATCTCTGAATTTCTAATGTTTTGTCACCAGGAAAAGACTATTATAAATATTTCTGTAGGGTTTTTTTTATTTTTATGATCTTTTGGGGATATAGACTAATAGTGATATTGCTGAGTCAAAGGATGTGTAGAATTTGGTTATCCTTTGGGCACAGTTTGGAATTGCTCTTCTGATTGGTTAGTTAGAGCAGTTTACAACTCCACCAACAGAGTATTAGTCTTCCAATTTTCCCACAGCTCTCCAACATTTATTATACTCCTTTTTTTTTTTTTTTGTCATATTAACCAATCTGATAGGTGTGAAGTGTTATCATAGAGATGCTTTAATTTGTACTTCTCTAATCAAATGTGATTTAGAGCTCATCTTTCTATGACTATAGATAACTTTCTTCATTTGAAAACTGTTCATGTTCTCTTACTATTTATTGATTGGAGAAAAGTTTGTATTCTTATAAATTTGACTCAGTTCTCTATATATTTGAGAAATGAGACCTTTTTCAGAGACACTAACTGTAAAGGTTGTTTCCCACCTTTCTTCTTTCCTTCTAATCTCACTTACATTAATTTCATTTAGTCAAAAATCTTTAAATTTAATCTAAATTTAACTTTAAATTAAATTTAAAGTTATATATTTTCATTTTATAATGATTTCTAATTTTTTTGGTCATAAATTCTCCTTCTTTCTATAGATTGGACAAACAGACTATCCACTACCCTTTGTTGAATATTACTTTTATAGCATTATGATTCCCCCCAAATATCATTTTTGTCTTTTTACACATGATTTTGAGATTTTTTCTTTGAAATGTAACTTTTCTGATAGTCTATACACCTTAGTTTTTTTCTTGTTTATTTTTTGATTGGATTTATCAAACTGAGAGCGTCTAGTTGAAGTGCCCTGCTAATATAGTTTTCCTGTCTATTTCTTCTTGTAACTCACTTCTCCTTTCAGAATTTGGATGCCATACCACTTGCTGCATCTATATTTAGTATTGGTATTGCTTTAGTGTCTATAGTACTGTTGGAATCTTTACAAATTGTTAAGTTATTAGAGTTGATAGAGACAATAATTATCTAATTTTGTATGGTTCTGATTTTACAAGGAGATGTTTTGGGCCTGAACTTGAAACAAGGTACTAAGTAGAACCAATTGATACAATGCTTGTGTTCACACCTTTACAGAGCTCATATAAGCAAGAAGTGTTTAAGTACTTATTGGAATTCACAAGTATGGGAGATTCACAAAATAAAATTTGTAACTTTGTGAATTCACATCTCCCTTAAATGTACCTCCAGAAGGAGGAGTCAACCTTTGGGAGATGATATATAAAGAGGCTCTTAGCTTCGGGTTAGTTAGTTACTTCAGGTTAGAGAGCGTTACTTCAGAACATTGACTGGGGTCGGAGAGGAGCACTCTGGGAGGAAGCCCACAAGCCTTCTCTCTGAGGCAAGAGAGATTCGTTCCATCTTTGTGCTGGCTGGAGGCTGAAAAAAGCAGAGGCAGAAGCAAAAGACAAAGCTGCAAGAGCTCTTAGAACCAAGCAGAGAGATAGGTTTCAACTAACCAGGCTATTTTGGAAGGAGAAAATGAACGTTTGCATTTTTACCAGCTGGCTGCATTTGGGGTGATTATTACTCTTAACTGAAACTAAGGCTGCCTCCAGAAAACCTCCCCAAGAAACCTGCTCCCAAAGAGAACCATTATTATTTTAAAGAAGAAAAACACCACATGGTACCTTTGAGCAAGATGATTTTTTTTTTCCTTATCTCTTTTAATTGTCTAATTTTGCTTCTCTTTTATCTGAGGTCAGGATTGCTATCCTTGCTTTTATTTATTTATTTTTTACTACAATTAAATTACAGTAGTAACTGCTCCAGCTCCATACTTTTACTTGTGTGTGTCTCTCTGCTTCAAGTGTGTTTCTTGTAAGAACATATCATATGGATTCTGGTTCTTGATTCACCCTGCTATCTGCTTCTGTTTTATGGGAGAGTTCATTCCATTCACATTCACAGTTATGATCACTATCTGTATTTCCCTCTGTCCTATTCTTCCTCTTGTTTGTCCTCCTTTCCACCTCTCCTGATCTGTCTTCCTGTCAGTCTTCAACTCCTCTCTTTACTTAATTTCTTTCCCTCCTACTTTCTATTGAGTAAGATAAATTTCTGTATTCAATGAATTGTTTATATTATTTCCTCTTTAAACAAATAGAAATGAGGGTAAGATTCAAGGAATACTAAATGACCACTCCTCCATCTTTCCCAAAGGTCTTTTGTGCTTCTTCATGTGATGTGCTGTTCTCTTCTTTTTTATAATATATGATGGTTCTCTGTGGGAGAGTTTCTTGGGGAGGTTTCTGGAGGCAGCCTTAGTTTCAGTTCAGAGTAATCACTTCAAATGCAGCCAGCTGATAAAATCCAAACGTTTATTTTCTCCTTCCAAATCTTGTCTCTTTCCTTGGTCCTGGTTAGCTTTCTTAGAGACCTCTCTCCCTCCTTGGTTCCAAGAGCTTTTGCAGCTTCGATTGCAGTCTTTAGCTTGTCAATCTCCTTAACTGAACTCACTTGAGCGTTCTTTGGTTCCAAGAGTTCTCGTTGCTAATCTTTTGCCTCTGCCAGCTTCTGCTTCTAGCTCAACTCTGACTCTTGGCAATCTTCTGAACTGAACTGGCTTCACTGACTCAGCTCCTTTTTATGCTCTCTCAAAGGTTGACTCCTCCTCCAAGAGTGGGATTATGGGAGGTGTGAATTCACAAAGTTACAAAGCTAACTTTGTGTATCCCCCATACTTGTGAACACTTGTGAATCTTCCAAACTTGTGAACTAATATATGTGAGCTAATGTGGGAACTCTCAAAGGTGTTATCTTAAACACACAAGCATTACTTCTATCAATTCCATTAAATTATCACCTTGTTTCAATAACAATGGCCCATAACAATGTGAAATAATTTATACCATTCTATCTCTCCCCTCTGCACCCATTTTTTCATCTCTTAATTTCTTTTTAAAAAATTATTCCTTCAAATTCATCTAATACCTCTACTCTCTGCCCATCTATATTTCCTCTAGTTATACTACTGTGGTACAATTTTTAAGAATTATAAGTATCATCTTCCCTAAACAGTTTAGATCTATTTTTCAGGTCAGTTGTTTTTCTCATGAACTAGTTTACATTTTTTTATTCTTTTGAATTTTTTTGATTCTTGATGTCCCATAGAGTCATTAACTTCCACTTACCCAATTCTAACTTTTGAGGTATTGTTTCCCTTTAGTAATTATTCTATTCGCTTTCCCAACTGTTTTCTCCAATGAATTTTTCTATCTCTTTTTCTATTTGGTTAATTATATTTTTAAGTAATTATTATTAATTTTAAATAATTATTCAAACTCCTAATTTCAATTTCATTCTCATTTCTTTTTCCAATTTTTCTTCCACCTCTTTTATATGATTTTTAAAATTCTTTTAGAACTCTTTCTGTGCATGACACCACTTCCCGTTGAGGGGGAGAGGATTTTGTCCATAGATGTTTTGACATTGTTGTCCTCTTTTGGATTTGTGTCTTGATTTTCCCTCTCATCATAATAATTTTCTATAATCAGAGTCTTGTTGTTGTTGTCTTGTTTAATTTTTCTTTTGACCTTTTTCCCTTCTTTTAAATTTGAATTTTGCTCCCAGGGTGAAAGAGTATTGTCTCAGGCTTGTTGTGCCAGTGGTTACAGGCCATGGCTGTTTATTTAGTATTGCATTGATTTGCCTTTAGGCTCATAGTGCCATGCTGAGGGACTGAGGTGGGTTGTTACTAGTGCTGCTGCAGGCTGCAAGGATTTGGCAGCTTATCTGGTACTGAGATGGGGTCAAGATGGTGAGCCCAGCTGGTGTGTTTCATCATTTCCCTAGAGAAGCAGGGTCCTCTGAAGCAGATATCATTCTGTTCTCTGGAGGCTGCCTCTTTGCCTGGGGCTATGCTGAAGAGTATTGGAGTCCATGGCTGGCTCTTTGCTCTAGGTCTGTGACTAACTTGAGGTTTTGCTAAAGCATGTGAAGATCTGATCACTAAAGGATACATGTTGTCCCAGGACTATACCAAAGCTAATGCTGGAGTCCACTGGTTTCCCCTGGCTATGTCAAAGCATCGTGAATGGGGAGGGAGGGGGTTTGGAAGTGTCCTGAAATTGGCATTTACCCACTCTACCAAGCACATTTTGCTCAGAATCTCTTGATTTGCTGAGGTAGGTCTTGATGCCCATTCACTGGGAAGCTTCTGTTAGGACTTTTACAAGGTAATAAGTCAGTTGTCTAATTTTAACATTGTGCTTAGCAGTTCTCTGGTTCATTAATGTATTTAGTATTCATTGGAGTTCTACAAGATTCACAAGTCCAGGAGATTCACAACTTCAGTGGAGGAGATTCACAAGTCACAGCTCCCACAATCCCACTCTTGGAGGAGGAGTCAACCTTTGAGTTCACACCTCTAAAAGAGCATATAAAAGGACAAGCCTCAGCCGGGAGTCAGTAGGGGAGATTGAGAAGCTAAGAGTCAGAGTTGAGGCAGAGGCAGAAGCTGGAAGAGCTAAAGGACTAGCAACAAAAACTCTTGGAACCAAGGAGAGAGATAGGCCTCTAAGAAAACTAAATGGGCTATTTTGAAAGAGACAATAAAGGACTGAATTTTTAACAGCTGGCTGCATTTGAGGTGATTATTACTTTGAACTGAAACTAAGGCTGCTCCCAGAAGCTGCCCAAGAAATCTACTCCCAGAGAACGATTATATTTGAGAGAGAAGAGAACATTACAAGCTTCCTATCTTGGATTGTGGTCCTTCTCATCCCCTTTACCCTAATGAACCAATCCCTACTACCTGCTGATCTTTTTTTTTTTTTTTAAATTTTATTACAACTTTTTATTAAAAAAAAAAAAAAACATATGTATGGGTACTTTTTCAACACTAATCCTTGCAAAACCTTTTGTTCTAAATTTTCTCTTCCTTCCCTCACCCCCTTTCCTAGGTGGCAGGTAGTTCAATATATGTTAAATATGTTAAAATATGTGTTAAATCAAATATATGTATACATATTTATACAGTTATCTTGTTGCACAAGAAAAATTGGATCAAGAAGGAAAAAAAAATTGACAAAGAAAACAAAATGCAAGCAAAAAACAACAGAAAGAGTGAAAATTCTGTGTTGTGGTGCACACTCAGTTCCCACAGTCCTCCCTCTGTGTGTAAATGGCTCTCTTCATCTATGAATAATTGAAACTGGTTTGAATCATTTCATTGTTGAAGACAATGATGTCCATTCCAATTGATTATCATATAGTCTTGTTGTTGCCATGTATATGATCTCTTGGTTCTGCTCAATTCACTTAACATTGGTTTATCTAAGTATCTCCAGGCCTTTCTGGAATCATCCTGCTGGTCATTTCTTACAAAACAATATTTTTGCATATTATTTATATACCATAATTTATTCAATCATTCTCCAATAGATAGGCATCCATTCAGTTTCCAGTTTCTTGCCACTACACAAAAGGGCTGCCAAAAACATTTTTACCCATGTGAATCCCTTTCCCTCCTTTAAGATCACTTTGGAATATTAGCCCAGTAGAAACACTGCTGGATCATGTACAGTTTGATGACTTATTGAGCACAGTTCCAAATTGCTTTCCAGAATGGTTGGATTTGTTCACAGTTCCACCAAAAATGGATCTATCAGTCTTCCAGTTTTCTCACATCCCCTCCAACATTTGTCATTATCTTTTCCTGTCATCTTAGCCAATCTGACAGGTGTGTAGTAGTATCTCAGAGCTGTCTTAATTTGCATTTCTCTGATTAATAGTGTTTTGGAACACCTTTCCATATGACAACAAATAGTTTCAATGTCTTCATCTGAAAATTGTCTGTTCATATCCTTTGACCATTTATCAATTGGAGAATGGCTTGAATTCTTGTAAACTTAAGTCAATTCTTTCTATATATTAAAAAATGAGGCCTTTATCACATACTTTGGATGTAAAAATGTTTTCCAAGTTTACTGCCTCCCTTCTAATCTTGTCTGCATTAATTTTGTTTGTACAATAACTTTTTAACTTAGTATAATCAAAATTATCTATTTTGTGATGAATAATGATCTCTAGTTCTTCTTGGATCACAAATTCCTTGCTCCTCAACAAATCTCAGAGGGAAACTATCCTATGTTCTTCTAATTTGTTTATATCATTCTTTATGTCTAGATCATGAAACTATTTCAACTTTATCTTCGTATGTGGTGTTATGTTTGGGTCAATGCCTAGTTTCTGACATACTAGTTTCCAGTTTTCCCAGCAATTTTTTTCAAATAGTGAATTCTTATCCCAAAAGCTGGGGTCTTTGGGTTTGTTAAACACTAGATTACTAGAGTTATTGACTATTTTGTTCTGTGAACCTAATCTATTCCAGTGAGTGACTACTCTATTTTTTAGCCAATACCAAATGGTTTTGATGACTGCTGCTTTTATAACATTGTTTAAATCTGGTAGAGCTAGGCCACCTTCATTTAGGATTTTTTTTTTCATTAATTCCCTTGAAATTCTTGACCTTTTATTATTTCAGATGAATTTTGTCGTTATTTTTTCTAGGTCAATAAACTCTTGGGAGTTTGATTGGTATAGCACTAAATAAATTAATTAGTTTGAGTAGTATTGTCATCTTTATTATATTAATTCAATCTATCCAAGAAAAATTGGTATTTTTCCAATTGTTTAGATCTGACTTTTGTGTGAAAAATGTTTTGTAATTTGGCTGATATAGTTTCTGACTTTCCCTTGGAAGATAGATTCCCAAATATTTTATATTATCAGCAGTTATTTTAAAAGGAATTTCTCTTTGTATCTCTACCTGTTGTTTTTTTTTTTTTGTTTTTTGTTTTTTTAGTGATATATAAGAATGCTAATCATTTATGTGGATTTATTTTGTATCCTGCAACTTTGCTAAAGTTGTGGATTATTTCTAATAGCTTTTTAGTAGAATCTCTGCGGTTCTCTAAGTATACCATCATATCATCTGCAAAGAGTGATAATTTGGTTTCCTCAACCAAAATTGACTCTAATTCCTTTAGTTTCCTTTTCTTCTCTTATTCCCAAAGCTAGCATTTCTAATAAAATATTGCATAGTAATGGTAATAGTGGGTTACCTTGTTTCATTCCTGATCTTATTGGGAATGGTTACACTTTATCCCCATTACATATGCTTCTTACTGATGGTTTCAAATAGATGCTACTGACTATTTTAAGGAAAAGTCTGTTTATTCCTATCTAGTAGAGGAATTAAATTCCTATTAAAAATAGGAATGGATATTGGATTTTATCAAATGCATTTTCTGCATCTATTGAAATAATCATATGATTTTTGATAATTTGGTTATTGATATAATCAATTATGATAATAGTTTCCCTAATATTGAACTAGCTCTGCATTGCTGGAATAATTTGTACTTGGTCATGGTATATTATCCTGGGGATAATTTTCTATAATCTCTTTGCTGATATTTTATTTAAATTTTTGCATCAATATTCATTAGGGAGATTCGTTTATAACTTTTTTTCTCTGTTTTCATCCTATCTGGTTTAGGTATCAGTACCATGTCTGTGTCATAAAAGGAATTTGATAGGAGTCCTTCATTCCATATTTTTTCAAATAGTTTATATAGTATTCAAATTAATTTTTCTTGAAAAGTTTGGTAGAATTCATATGTAAATCTATCTGGTCCTGGGAATTTTTTCTTAGCGAGTTGATTAATAGCTTGTCTTATTTTTTTTTTTTCTATTTAAGTAATTTATTTCCTTTTCTGTTAATCATGGATCCATGTGATTCCAGTATATCTCTTCATTTAATAAACTATTAAATACTCTCTAATCTCTATCTTGCTCAATTTCTTTGGCATTTCACTGTCTCCATTCAATTGTCTCCAAAGATCTAATATTTTTTTGCTAATATTCTATTTACCTCTTTAACTTCTTTCTTATATATTTTGTGGTTTCATATATCTAGATCTGAGTGAGCAAGATTGAGATCTCCCACTATTATAATTTTGCTATCTATTTTTTTCTTGCAGCATTTTAAAATTCTCCTTTAGGAATTTCCATGTTATATCACTTGGGGCATATATGTTTAGTATTGATATTGCTACATTATCTATGGTACCCTTTAGCAAGATATAGTTTTCTTCCTTATCTATTTTAATTAGATCAATTTTTGCTTTTGCTTGATCTGAGATTAGGATGGCTACAACTGCTTTCTTTTCCTTCACCTGATGTGTAATATATCAGAATCTAGCTTTTTACTTTACTCTGAATGTATTGCTCTGCTTTACATGTGTTTCTTGTAAACACAATATTATAGGATTCTGACTTTTAATCCAGTCTGCTTTCAGCTTTTGCTTTATGGGAGAGTTTAGTCCATTCACATTTAGAGTTAAGATTCCTAATTTTGTATTTTCTGCCATCTTATTAACCCCAAATTATACTTTTCTCTTCCCTTTTCCTCTTTCCCTCTTTCCCAGTATTTTACTTATGAGCACCATTTCCTCAAGCAGCCCTCCCCCTTACAGTCTCTTCTCCTTTCTTATAACTTTTCCCTATTACTTCTGTTTTCCTTCTATTTAACCTACCCCTTACTTTTTCCCATTTTCCCTCCCACTTTTCTATAAGATCAAAGAAGTTTCTCTGTGAAATTAAATATGTCTAATATTTCCTCTTTGAGCCAAATCTGATGAAAGTAAGATTTACACAATATTCATTCCCCTATCTTCTTTCCCTCAATTATAAGTTTTCTTTGTCTCTTTGTGAGATGTAATTTCCCTCATTTTACCTCTACTTTCCCCTTTTTCCAATATAATCCCCTTTCCACCTCTAGTTTTTTTTCTTAATATTATAATAGTAAAATCAAATTATACATCTACTCTTTATGAATTCATTTCTTTTTACCTTTTTATGCTTCTCTTGAGTTTTATATTTGAAGGTCAAGTTTTTTGTTTAGCCCTAGTCTTTTCATAAGAAATAAATGGAATTCATCTGTTTTACTGAATGTTCATCTTCTTCCCTGAAAGAAAACTCTCTGTTTAGCAGGATAGTTCTAAGTTCCTTTGCCTTTCAGAATATCAGATTCCAAGCCACTTCAATCCTTTAAGGTGGATGCTGCTAAGTCCTGGGTAATACTTATTGTGAGTCCTTCATATTTGAATTTTTTTTTTTTTCTGGCTGCTTGTAATATTTTTACCCTGGTCTGATAGTTCTGAAATTTAGCCACAATGGGGTCTTTCAGGAGGTTTTTTTTTCATTGAGATGATGATGATGATTATTTTTTAATAACTTTTTATTGATAGAACCCATGCCAGGATAATTTTTTACAGCATTATTCCTTGCATTCACTTCTGCTCCTATTTTTCCCCTTCCTCCCTCCACCCCCTCCCTCAGATGGCAAGCAGTCATTTACATGTTAAATAGGTTACAGTATATCCTAGATACAATATATGTGTGCAGAACCATCACTTCTTTTGTTGCACAGGAAAAATTGGACTCAGAAGGTATAAATAATCTGGGAAGAAAAACAAAAATGCAAGCAGTTTATATTCATTTCCCAGTGTTCTTTCTTTGGGTGTAGCTGCTTCTGTCCATCCTTGATCAATTGAAACTGAATTAGCTCCCTTTATCGAAGAGATCCACTCCCATCAGAATACATCCTCAAACAGTATCATTGTTGAGGTATATAATGATCTCCTGGTTCTGCTCATTTCACTTGGCATCAGTTCATGTAAGTCTCACTAGTCCTCTCTGTATTCATCCCACTGGTCATTCCTTACAGAACAATAATATTCCATAACATTCATATACCACAATTTACTCAACCATTCTCCAATTGATGGACATCCATTCATTTTCCAGCTTCTAGCCACTACAAACAGGGCTGCCACAAACATTTAGGCACATACAGGTCCCTTTCCCTTCTTTAGTATCTCTTTGGGATGTAAGCCCAGTAGAAACACTGCTGGATCAAAGGGTATGCACAGTTTGATAACTTTTTGAGCATAGTTCCAAATTGCTCTCCAGAATGGCTGGATGTGTTCACAATTCCACCAACAATGTGTCATGTCCCTGTTTTCCCACATCCCCTCCAACATTCCGCATTATCTTTCCCTGTCGTTCTAGCCAATCTGACAGGTGTGTAGTGGTATCTCAGAGTTGTCTTAATTTGCATTTCTCTGATTAATAATGATTTGGAGCATATTTTCATATGGCTATAAATAGTTTTAATTTCTTCGTCTGAGAATTGTCTGTTCATATCCTTTGACCATTTATCAATTGGAGAATGGCTTGATTTCTTATAAATTAGAGTCAATTCTCTATATATTTTGGAAATGAGGCCTTTATCAGAACCTTTGACTGTAAAAATGTTTATTGTTTCCCTTCTAATCTTGTCTGCATTTGTTTTGTTTGTACAAAAACTTTTCTATTTGATATAACCAAAATTTTCTTGTGGTCAATAGTGATCTCTAGTTTTTTTTTTTTTTTTTTTTGGTCATAAATTCCTCCCTCTTCCACAAGTCTTTCAGCAGGTTTTCAATGAATTCTTTCAATGGCTATTTAACTTCTGATTCTATGACATCCGGGTAGTTCTTTTTCATGATTTCCCGAAAAAATAGTGCCTTGGCTCTTTTTTGTCATCATGATTTTCAGGGAGTCTAATCCTTAGATTATCTCTCCTAGATCTATTTTCCAGGTCAGTTGTTTTCCTACGTAAATATTTTACTTTTTTTTTTTTTTAGTTTTGCTTGACTGATTCTTGTTGTGTCATTGAGTATTCATTTCCAATTGTTCAGTTCTGATTTTTAGTGAATTATTTTCTTCATTTACTTTTTTTATTTCTTTTTGTCTTTGTCTAATTGATTTTTTCCCTAAGGCAATTGAGGTTAAGTGACTTGCCCAGGGTCACACAGTTAGGAAATATTAAGTGTCTGAGACCAGATTGAACTCAGGTCTTCCTGATTTCATGGCTGGTGCTCTATCCTCTGCATCACCTAGCTGCCCCTGTCCAATTGAATTTTTAAATGAATTGTTTTGTTCTATGGATTTTTTTTTCTATTTCACAAATTCTGTTTTTTAAGGAGATATTTTCCTTTTTTCATTTCACAATTTCTGTTTTTCAGGGAGGTTTTTTTTTTTTTTTTCATTTTGTCAGCTCTATTTTTTAAGGAGTTATGTTTCCATTTCACTCTCTATTTTGTAGTGAATTTTTTTTCAGATAATTTTTGTGTTTTCTTTTCCAAACCTTCTTGTAAAGTTCTCCTTCCCCACTTCTCCTCCATTTTTTTTTCTTCCAGCTGTCTTTTAAGATCTTTCATAATTTCTTCTAGAAGTGTCTTGTTTGATGGGGATCAATTTATATCAGCCTTTAGGGCTTCATCTAGAGATGATCTATTTTTAGTCTCTTCAAAGTTTGAAATCTATTTCTCTCTTTCACCATGAAAACTATCCATTGTCAGAGTTCTTTTTGCTTTTTTACTAATTTTCTTTTTAAAGTTGAGATCTGCTTTTAGGATAAGGGAGGTTGTACAAGCTTTGTCTAAAAGTGGCAGCAGCTGCACTGAGTTCATGCTGACTCACTCCCAATGCTGGGTGGGCATGGCCAGGTCCCATGAAATTCTGGAGTTTGGGGGTTTACTACTTACCTTTTGTATTTGTGTTGGATGGTAGTGCTTTCAATAGCAATGTAGAATTTAGAAAGAGGGGAGGGATTTTTAAGGATAAGATAATGAATTCTAGTTTTGTCATATATAATTTAAGATATTTCAGGATATACAATTCAATAGATAGTTGGAGATGTGCAAAAGATTACAGTGGAATAAGTAGATATGATAATCATCAGCTAGAAGATAACTGATGAATAAGATAATTAAATCCACGGCAGCTGATAATATCACCCAATTAATAAATATATATAGAGAAGAGAAGGTTCAAGACATACAGAATCAGCAAATATGATTTGAATGAAGATCCAGCAAAGGTGACTGAGAAAGAAGGGATTGTGTATATATATTAAAGGAGGAGACTCAGGAGACCTGTGTAACCAAAAACTAGAGTCAAGAGAATAGCAATAAGAAAATGAATGATGGTATCAAAATTTTCAAAGAGGTCAAGAAGGACTAGGTTTGAGAAAAATTCCTTAAATTTGACACTTAGCTCACTGGTGACTTCAGAGAGAAAAGTTTCAATTGAATTAGGTTAGAATTCACACCACAGAGAATTAATAGACTAAAAGGGGAAAAAATTAGAGGCACCAATTATGTGCATTCTTGCCAAGGAATTCAGCCAGGAAAGAGATGGAGATAAAAGATGAAAATTAGTGGGATGAATGGCAGGTGAGAATTTGTGGAGTACTGGGTAGCTCTTTGGAGGGCTTCAGGGTCAGCCAGACTCAGGATAAATTAAAGTCCTTGGTCTTCAGGGGGAGAAGTGACGGAGGAAGGCAAATTGCCACTAGGCTTGCCAAAGATCTCTCCTGGATTCTGGAGTCCGGAATCTCCAGTCTCTCTCCTCATCCTGCCTCCAAGTAACTCTGACTTCTCTCTCCCAGCTCTCCAATCCTTGCCTACAATTATCTATATATGTATATGTAATAGAGAGCAATAAGAAATATCTAAGCAATTGATTTCAGATAATATAATACTTTTACTATTTGTCTTAAGACACTGATTCATTTACAGGTTTTGGAGACTGATGATACTATAGCATAAAATTCCCTTCAATTACCTTCCCATTGAAATTCACTTATAAAATGAGTTGGAATAATTATGGTTCTGAAAATGTTACTGCACTATTTTATAAAGTTTATTTTCTACCCTATATGGGTAGATGGTTGTAACAGAAGTCAGGAAAAACCTAAATTCAAATCTGGTCTCAGTTACTTATTAATTGGAATTTTACTGGAATGTTACTGAACTTTTGACTGTTTCAGTTTCCTCAACTCTAATATGGAAATACTATTAGATCTACCTAATATGGTTTTGTGAGGATCAAATGAAATAATAGGCATGCCTGGTATTTAATAGCTAGTTAATAAATTTGTGTTCTCTTTCCTTCCCCTTTACTTATATTTTTCATAAATAACTTCAACAATAGAAGTTTTTCTATATAAAATGTTATGGTCAATGAAGGCCATGTTGGCATGAGGAGCTATCCAGCAGATTTGATTTAATTCAAATTAGGAAAGTAGAAACCCTTAGAGCCCAATTGCACCAGTTTATTAAAAAGGAAAGTATAGTTTACTGATCCTGTAGGAAATAGTCACTCACTTTTTACTACATAAAAGCTGCATCAAAATTTTAATAGAACAGTTGGAGAGATTTGTGCTTTTTAAGATGAGAAATACTGGCAGATTTGTAAAACTTCTATTTGAATGTCATTATTTCATTTCCTTTCCTCTAACATTGGCAATCACATATTTAGCAGAACTTCTTGTTCTAATTTTTAAAAAATCAAATTATGTAATATATCATAATATGTTTTGTAATTACTAAAGTTTTTTTTTTTTTTAATGAATTCTAATACGTAGTTCAGGATATTAGAAAGAATTATTGGTAACTGGGCAAATGTCTGTCATTCTCTCTGCTACAAGAATTCCAAGAAACTTCAAAAAGCTATAAAGCATTAAATTCACTGCAAAATGACTGATGCATACTTTTTCACTTTGTTTTTCTTGTTTTATGTATGTGTATATGTTTGTGTTTTCTTTCGCAACATTACATTTACATTTGCAATACTGCATGTGGAAATGTTTTGCATGACTTTACATGTAAAATTGATAACATATTTCTTGTCTTCTTGTGGATGGAAGGAGAGCTTAAGTTGAAGAGAACTTGGAAACCTAAGTTAAAAAAAAAGAATGTTGAAATTTTGAAAAAGTACAATAGAAATTTAATCAAATGAGTAAAATATATTTTATTTTTCTTTAATCATTGCATATTGGCCTGACTGCTGGATTTTCTCTGGGATTGGTATAGAATTAACCTGAGTGCCTGGTGTCACCTTGCACTAGAGTGTTTTCAAAACTTCCCTTTTTCTCTATAAAACTATTGCCTAGCCTGTTGTCCAGCTCCAACAGATTTTTTTTCCCTACATTTCTCTCTTGATAATACGGGAGAGAGCATTTCTCTCTTGATAAAATGAGAGAGAGAAAACTATATTTTTGCTTTTTGTGGAAGGTTGTAAAGTTTAATAAATGGATACCTAAAATAACTAACAAATTTGAATCCACCAATCTTTTGTTCTAATTCAAGAAATTTTTCTAATTATATTTTCTATGAAACATTAAGGAAACTTAACAAATAGTGCGAGATTGTTCTCTTTGTTTTGCCTTTGGCCAGTACCTATAACTGGAAATCTTACATTCCTCTTCCTTTTGCCTTTCACTATATGAGGATCATATGGAACCTGACAGATATAGGTGAGAAAATAGATATGAAACTAAGCTTTCAGGGCTTGTAGGAGTTTAATTTTAAAACGTCAATAAAACCAATATGAACCTTGATGCTTTTGTTATTCTCAGATTACACTGAGCTCTGAATATTAGATATCAGCATAGTACAGTAAGATGAGATTGGGCTTTGGAAACAAAGGACCTAAGTTAGGATTGCAGCAGCTCTGCTGTTATTACCTTTGTAACAATGCAAATCACTTAAATCTCTGGGCCACAGATTCCTTATCTGTTAAATGAGAAGGCTGAACTATATAATCACTCAAGTCTTTTCCTGTTCAAAATCTATGATTACAGTTGGCAAGATAATTTAAATTTAGAATTTCTAATGGAATATGCAAATTGTTTAATGAATGAATCATTGGTCCAAGAAAGAACCTAAAGGATTCCCTATTCAAAGCCTCTGGAGTTTCTTAGTCATAGCTGATTAAGTGAAAGCTACTCAAAGACTTTTTCTTTCAGAAGGCCACCCCAGGATGAAGAACAGTGAATTTTGAAAATCATACTTACTCTGATCACTTGTGAATTGACATTTAGCAGTTTTACCCAGAAACCAAGAGGAGAAAATCCTTGTGTGTTAGTCAAAGAGACTGTTTCAAAATGATCTCAATCTATCCTGCTGACCTGACAATCTTTTACTGACATTGTGTGATTTAGTGAATTCAACATTGTAAGGCGATATGCCAGAGTGAATAAGTGTCAAGAAAAAAGCTAAAAGGTAGCAGAAAGAAAAAAAAGAAGAAAAAACAACAACAATGTAGAACATGAGCACAAAATTTGAAAATTACCTAGTCTTAATAGTAACCATGATCATTTCCTTTTGATTATTTTGGATACCAAGAAATCATTAATGGTGATAAGTTTTTTATCTTATATTAATGTGTTGTGAGAAAATAATATTTCCATTAAAATTCTATTCCTATATTTCATACCAATGTAAAAACAACTAGAAAGTTTCCCCAAATGATTGTTTAAAGGCCCTGGGTAATCAGTGAGGTTCTATGATGCTGGAAAAAGGACAAAGTCTCATTTTCAAAAAAGGAAGAGGATGGTAGCTATGTCAGGGGATTCAATAGTGGATTACATATCTGCCACCGGAGACTAAAGTTGGAGACTTATCATTAAAAGCTTAGCCACAGAAACTCATTAAAATATTTAATAAAACACAGGATTTATGATCTAATATGAAATTCATTTTCTCTCTTCTTGTATGTTAAATTTTCTATTGAGTTCAGATTTGGCTGAGATAAAATCTTGAAAATTTATAAAGTTCAACATCAACAAAAAAAGAAACTCTGCAAGTTCACTGAATGTATTTTTTGGGGAGTTCAATATAAGGCTTAGTTTTTCTGGATATATATTTTTGGCTGCAGGCCAGTTCTTTTGATTGTTGATATGTAACATTCTAAAAGACCTTAAGTTTTTTATTTTAGCTACTGATACATCCTGTACAATTTTCAGCATATTTGAATTCTTTTTGTTTGTTTCTTATAAAATTTTTCACTTTGATCTGCAGTTTTTGAAATTTAACAAAAATATTCTTTTGTGTTTTCTTTGTAGTGTGTCTTTGAGGTAGTGATTGATGGATTTTTTTCTATTTCTATTTTCCCCTTCTGTTCTATGATTTCTGAATAATTTTCTTTGATTATTACTTGCAATATTGTGTCAAGATTCTTTTTATTGGTCACAGCTTTCAAGTAGTCCAATTATTTATATACATACATATATATATACACAATTTATTTTTTTTTTACTTCAGTGTCTTGAGCTGATATTGAGCCTTGGTCTTTCCTATTCCCAGAGTAACTTTCTATATTTAGGTTCTTTCTGCTTTTCCAGCTCATTTTTTTTTTTTTGAGAAATATTATTTTTAATGAGAACTTATTAGTGTAAGCATCTCAAATCCTGGGGTAGGGAGAATGGTGCCTCTGACTTCACTTCAGCTTTCCTCTGTGACCAGGAACCCCAAATCAAAAATTCTACCCTCCTGCAAGTGCCCACAGACAATAGCATTCCTGCACCACTGTTTCTGTACTCACTGAGAGTGCTGGTTCCTTCTCACTTTGGGTCATGTCTCTGCAGCACATCTGGGCCCAGTGTTCCTTATTAGGAGAGGGTTCCTCAGTCTTCCTAGATTCAGACTCCTGACTCAGACTCCCAAATCCCATGCTGTCTTGGAGGTGAAAGTTCCTGAGGTTGGGGCTAAGGATAACCCAGTCAGCCCCTGGGTTCTTCCCTTGCTCTTTTTCTGTAGCTAAACTGGAGATATTTACACTTCACTAGAGTTAGAGCTCATTCTAGGGTCTATCTTTAGGCATTCTTGGATTGTCCCAGAAGGGCCAAGTCTTATTTGTTTTTCACTGGTTTTTGTTTGTTCTAAGACACAATTTTGTTTTGTTATGAGAGCAATCTAAAGAGCTTGGAATTTTCAGACCTACTCTGAAATCTTCCAAAAATTCTCCCATTAGCTCTATTCTTTAGAGCAGGTGTGGGAAATGTCCACAGGTTATATAAAGTCTGTGGAAAGGCAACCACAGTGGTGATTAGCTGAAAGCTAGGTAACAACAATCTCCCATTGCTTGAGTTCTATAAGTTGATAATTTTGTATGACCCATAAATGATGTTATAAACAACCAAATGGCTCTTGGCAGAAAAAAAAAAGTTCCTCACCCCTGCCTTAAAGAAATAAGATACTATCCTAGCAGTCACTGTTATGGAACATGAGTTGAAAAAAATACTTTTAGTCCAATCCTGCTTAAAAGCTATCAATGACAGGGACTGCACTACCTCTCCAGATAGCAAAGACCACTTTTGAATAGCTCTAATTTTTAATTCTTTCATATATCAAACTCAAAATTTTCTCTTTGCTTCTGGCTTAACCCTTCAAACCCTCCAAAACCCCTAAAACCAAGCAGAAGGTGAATACCACTTTCATGTAATTATTTTTCAAATGATAAGAGATAACCTCATGGACTCCCTTTTTTTTTTCTCTTCTTCAGATTAAGTATTTCAGTTCCTTCATTTTGTTTTTACAAGATATGAATTTGAATCCCTCTATTATCCTGGTTTGTCTTTTTATGAAGCCATACCAGTTTATCCATGTCCTTCCTAAAAAAATAAAATAAAAAAGGTCCTTTCTGTGTGACCTGAACACAATTATCTAAATATAGTAATCTCTTTTGGAACTATTCTCCCCCTAATAACAAGTATCCTACCTCTCAGAGGCAGGTAGATGGTAGAATGAATAGAGTGCTAGCCCTGAAATCAGGTAAAATTGAGTTCAAATCCAGAATCAAACATCTACTATGTGACCCTGGGCAAGTCAGTTAAACCTGTTTGCCTCAGTTTTCATTGTAAAATGAGCTGAAGAGGAAATGGCAAACTACTTTAGTATCTTTGGCAAGGAAACCTCACATATACTCACTAAAAGTCAGATGAGACTAACCAATAGTAAAAACTTTTCTTAAAACATCAAGTTCTAGTTTTTTGTTTGTTTTTGGCTAACAATACATTATTGAATCACTTTGAAGTTTAATCTATTAAGCCTCTCAAATCTATTTCACACTATAGCTACCTATGCCTTCTTTCCCCCATTTCATAATTATAAATTTTTTTTGTAAGTTAACAATACTTTTTTATTATTAAGATGATTGAGGGAATTCCAAAAGGATTTAATAGCTTGCCACTTTCTCTTATTCATTATAATCCCATGACCAGAGAAGAAGTTCTGTAATAATAAATAGTGTAATAAAGGACTATAGTAACAGAAGACATACACTGCATATTGGAAAGCATCATAATTATAAAATTAATTTTTGAACCAAGACGCAAGATTTTACATTTATCCTTAGCCAATTTCATCTGATTAGGTTTTATTTAATGTTCCAGCCTATTGAGATACTTGAGAATCAGGATTATTGTTTTGCAATATATAATTTTAATTATCCTTCCCAGCTTTGTGCTATCTGAAAATCTGATAAATGTTCCATTTGTGCCTTTATCGGTGTTCTATGAAAAATTTGTTGAATAATGACAATATTAATAATAGCTATTATTTACATAGTGCTAATTTTCTCTCATTTTATCCTCCCAATAACTGTTCTGGATAGGTTTACTTATTTCAGTTATAAAGAAAAGAAGTAGGCAAATAGGTTTAATAACTTGTCTGTGATCACATAGCTAGCTAGCAAATGTCCTTTTTTTTTTCCCCCTGAGGCACTTGGGGTTAAGTGAGTTGCCCAAGGTCACACAGCTAGGAAGTGTTAAGTGTCTGGGGCCAGATTTGAACACAGGTCTTCCTGACTTTAGGGCTGGTGCTCTATCTACTGCGCCATTTATCTGCTCCAAATGTCCAAATTTGAATGCAGATCTTTGTAAGGTTTAGTATTTTATCCTCTGTACCTCTTAGCTGTTTCTAGTTAATCTATTAATGGTACAAAGGAAAAGTCAACCACCTGAAGAAGTTTATATATGATAGGGAATTGAAGTGGAGAGAAGTAAGTGTAATAGAAGGAGTGCTGGATACAGACAGAAGACTCATTTAAACTTTCAGCTATTATATTTATTATATGTATACCCTTAGACAAAAGTTTTTACATAGTTAGACCTCAGTTTCCTTATGTGGAGAAGGAAGGCTGTGATGAGCTGGATATTCTCTTACAACTTTAAAGCTATGATCCTACAAGAAGTAGAAGAAATTAGGAAAAGTTTTTCATAGGTATTATTCTACATGGAATGAAAACATTCTCACAGTGATAATCTACTACCCACTAGTTAAGTGTCAAATGACTTTATCTGCTAGAGGCCTCTTCTAACAAAAAGAAAGAGTATTGGACAGGTATTCTCTAAGAGGCCTTCTAGTCCTTCAGAGTCTGAGATTCTAAGTTGCATTTCCAATGGCATATTTATAATCCTAGTAAGTATTGCCAAATAAAAAAGAAATAGTAAAGAGAATTACACTTAGATGGTCCAACTGACCTGGGAGATGGGTGTACCATCCTGAGCTATCCTGGGAAAAGATGGATCAACTACTCAGACAAAGTGATAAGCTGAAGAAAGGACCCAAAAGAGATAGCAGATCAGAGCCAAGAAAGGCTTAATTGGAAGAAAAGGAGCAACTGAGGCCAGGGGAAGAGGGAAATTTTTTTTGCAGATCAATGAAGAAAAAAAATCAGTACCTGAATCTGAGCTCCTACCCCTGGTTCTAAAATGGGAGCAGTCTTAATGTACTAGCTCCCCACTCACTCTTCTCTTGCAGTAAAGGTCCAAGTAAATATCTCTTTGGCACAACATTAAAGATTTCCTCAAAAATTGAAATAAAATTTTGAAGTATTTTTGATATAATTGTAGATAGAATAATTTCCACCTTGGAAAACCCACTTGTTAATATTTCTTGATGATATATGAACTGGGGAGTGACTTTTGTTTTTGTTAGTCTGGATTTTTTTCTTAGCTAAATTGTGAATGAGACCTTTATCAAAAAAAAATTTGTTCTAAAGAAAAATTTTTCACTAGTTTTCTATTTCCCTTCTAATTTTAACTGCATTGGTTATGTAAAACTTTTGTTGTATATCATTAGTTTATTTTCTATAAGCCTCTATGTCTCTTGTTTATTTGTATGCTTTTTTTCCCTGACCATACTTTCATAGTTGAATCTTGCTAATAGAAGGGTCACAGCAACATAATAAAAAGATTATATGGTATGACTAGGTCAGATCTGTATGAGAAATACAAAGATGGTTTAATATCAGGAAAACAAAAAACACCATAGATTATATAAACCAACAATAAAATAAATAAAAATCATATGATTCTATCAATAGATGCAAAAAACATCCTTGGACAAAGTTAAATTTCCACACATAGAGTGAAAAATAATCAAAAAGCTTAATGAAAATACTAAAAAATATAAGAAAGAATGTGTCTTTTTCTTGATTAAATAATCTTGATCTGTAACAAAGAATTAACATTATCTCTAATGGAGAACTGTTAGAGTCCCATTGAATAATATGGGAATAAAGCAAAGTATTATGATTAACATGCTATAATTCTATAAATGTTAACTCTAGCAATAATAGAAGAAAATATATTGAGTGATTATATATAGGTGAGGAAGAAATAAAAGTTTCATGTTTTGTAGATGATAGGATTATTTTGAACCCTATGTATAAACTAAAAATTAATTGCAATAACTAAGAACTTCAGTAAAGAAGCAGGATATGAACAATACCCAGCAGAATAAAAATAAATTCCATTCAAGAGAGGTAAAAAATATCTGAAAATCCAATTCAGATGCAAAAGAATTGTGAGTATAGTTAAAAAATTCTTAACAGGCATAGCTTAAGATTCAAATAATTGGAGAGCTATTAATCTCTCATTGCAGAAATAATGCTTCAAATAATTTATAGATTGTGTCATATCAAAAAATTATACATGGGTTAATATTAAATCAGACAAAAGAATAATATCTCTAGATATTCAGCTAGAGAAACAAAAGATGAAGACTCAATGGGAAAATGAAAAAAAAAAAAAAAGAGAGAATGAACTGTTGCCTGACAGTACCTGATTACACAGTATAGCACCAAACAATAAACATCAGACAATTATTATGAGTAACAAATAAATCACAGCACTTTGGAAGCTAGTTGTATTTATTATAATACCAGTAGTAGTATCATCATCATTAAAGTGATTTGCTGTTAGAAATTGGAAAAGTTGATTAAAAAAAAAGAAATAAACCATAGATCAGATGAGCATATGCAGTTGAACATAGTAACAGTATCTGATTAATCCAAGTATACCAAATACTGTGATAAAGGACTCAATATTCAATGAAAACTACAATTTGAAAAATCAAAGAACTGTCTGGAAAAATTAGGCATAGATAAAAATTCTTTAACATATAATACAATAATTTCTAAATTAATTCATTACCTACAAATGGAAAAATAATATTACAAACAAATTAGAAAAGAAGGAAAGGACACAATTTTGTCACTAAGAGATTGAACGCTTGACAAAACATGTATTAGAAATGATTATAAAGATAAAATGGTCAGTTTTTATTACATAAAGTTTCAAAATGAGTTTGTGTACACAAAATCAATACTGTTAGAAGGAAAAAAAATTAGGAAAAACTTTTGTACAAAATTTCTCTGATACTCAGAGTATAATATGGAATTTATACAAATCTAAAAGAACCAGAACAATTCATACGGTTCTCAAAACAACAAATGAAAGCTGTTTAAAACCATAGGAAAAAATGCTTAAAATAGCTAATGATAAAAGAAAAATAAATTAAAACCTATCAGGTTCTACTTGATAATTATCAGATTGGAAAATATATCAAAAATGGAAACTAACAATTACTGAAGGGTTTATTAAACATTAGGAACAGTATGCACACCCAGGCACCAAGGTTAGGAATTAACCAACCATCCTGAAAGGAATTTGGAACTGTAATTCAAATGTCTTTGTTCCAGATTATAGTAGGCTAAAGATGTTAAAGAAGGTGTCTAATGGGTATCCATCAATTGGAGAATGACTGAACAATTATAATTGATTAATTGAATATTACTCTACTGTAAAAAAAAAAAAAAAAAGGACCAAAAGGACATTTATATAAATTGATGTAGTGAGCAGAACCAAATTATAAAGGGAAACAACTTGGAAAATTTAAGACCTCTGATCAATGACCAATCACAACTCCTGAATACTTTTGGTGAAGCATGCTTACAATCTTATAACATGATGCAAAAAAAAAAAAAAAAAGACTTTAGGTACACAATGAGATTTGCATCTAATGTATGAATTTGTTTTGTTAAACCAAATTTATTTATTGCTAGAGAGAACTTATTTTGAGGAAGAGTTATGGGGTGGGAAATAATGAAACAAAAGAAGAAGAAAAAAAGAATTGATGAAACATTTAAAAAATATTTATAAAAGAGCAGAAAGAATCCAAAAAGGAACAGTGTTGGTTCTACCATGTCAACATAACATACTTCAAAAATACCAAGTTATACATAATAGAGATTTACAATTTCACAGAACCTCCTTCCTTCTCCCTACTTCCCACATATTCTTTGTATATGGAGATGTTCATGTTCTTTTTTGTAATAGGATAGAGACTGGAATTGCAATTTCATTGCCACAGGGATTTATTAGGCAAGGAAATACCTCTACCAATTCAGGTTCATACCTTTTCTGCAAATTATTTTCTTAGAGAGTTTTTTAGAGTACTGAAAGATTATATGACTTACCCATTGTCAAATAGCCCGGCTATGTGAGAGACAACAAACAAACCTATTTCTTCAAGATTTTAAAGTTTTCTTTCTAACCACTATGAAATATGAAACTTCATAATTTTTTAAAAGGAAAATATTAAAAATATTGTCAGTGGTTCATCAATGTCATTCTAAAGGTTTGTAGGTTATAGTCATAGTGACTTGAATCCATCAAGGGAAGCTGAAAATTCTATTATACCTTCAAGAAATTAAAAATGAAACTTTTACATTTAATTGTTAAAGTAGTTAGAAAATTAGGTTTATGGTACGTTTGGAAGTATCACATAAATACTATTTTTCATAGCCTACTTAATTATTTGTCCAAAAGTAGCTTTAAATTTTAGAAATTATAAAATTCTATGGCTAGGTAAAATATTTTATTCCTAAAATGCCTAATTCACTAAAATTCTTTTTAAAATGTTTATATATAATTGATATGTAAAATCTAAAATTTGTTCAACCTTTAGAACAAAAATGTCAGACACAAAGAAGATATAATTTGGAAATATTAAACAAAGTAAAATATAATTTAATACATAATTCATTTAAAAACTGTTAGTATACAGTCTAAAGGGATTCTTATTTAGAGTTTAGGATCTCCCTTTTCTATTTGAGATTGCTACAACTACTTTAGAATAAATTAGGGAAAAAACATAATAAAGATATGGAGAATGATTTTTGTATATTTTTCAGGCTCTGGGGTTAAAATCCCAACTCATATTTGAACTGTTGAGCTATGTTCCCAATCAGTCATTACTATGTCCCTCTCTACTCCTTAGGATTCCAGATCAAGTACAGAGGAATTGGAACTGTCTTTTTAGTGTTATAGCTCATAAGGCCCCTAATATACTACCCTATACTAATATGCTCCCTTCTGCCAATATTAACATCAATTGATCAGCCAATTATATTTTAGATAGGAGTATTTACTAAGGTGTTTTAGTAAGGATAATTACTACTATATCTTTTCTGAAGGATGACACATTCTCTTAATTCTTCTGTATTTACAGAATTCCTGGAAAAGTAGGCTCAGGTTTAGAACATATGGGGTAATGATTCTTTGAAGACCTTTTCTTCCTTTCACAGGGGACCAATTCCCTTTAGAGGTGATGCCACTTGATGTTAGGCTTATCATAGAGATCTGAAGCAACTTTTTTTCCCCACAAAGTGCCTAATTTGTTCTGTTACTGATTCATAAGTGTCCATCAAATGCTGTTACGTCTGAGATACTGTTAGTATGCCATTGGGAAGTCCAAATTTTCCTTATCTTCCAAAGTTCACATCATCTTTTGTTCAAGGAAGAGGAGAGGACAGCAGATCTAGTTCTTTCCCCTTCACCAAATAAACTCCTTATCTGGGGCTTTTTACACTACTCTGTACTTGAACCTGCCTTATGTTCTAGGCTGCAGACTGGTCTGCTATTTTATATAAACCCATAGGAGATAATTACCAACTTACTCATTTTGTGAGATCATTAATTAATTCAGTTAATTCAAAGATTTCATTCTTTCCAAAATTGATCAAGGACTTTTCATACTTAGTTAAGGCATTTAATTGCTTTTATCAGAGGTGTTCTAATTTGACTAAGATAGTTTTTAATTATAAAAATTTAAATTATATTATTACCTATATTAATAGGTAAGATGATGATTGATTGATTTACTGGATCAAGACCTTGTTCATAGCATGTTCATACTTCTCTTTGGATATTTTAGTGAAGAATTCCAGGTAATTTTAACTTTAAGAGTATTATTTGACCAAGAAATGGCTGGAAAGACCTAAATTCTATCTTGATTCTATTTAATTTTTATATTCTATCATAACTCTTTTGCTTTTTGTTTTAATTCTTTTTTCTTTTCTTTTTTTACTGCGACATATTTATTTATTTATTTTAATAGCTTTTTATTTACAAGTTATATGCATGCGTAATTTTACAGCATTGACAATTGTAAAAACTTTTGTTCCAATTTTTCCTTGCCTTCCCACCCACCCCCTTCCCCAGATGGCAGGTTGACCAATACATGTTAAATATATTAGAGTATAAATTAAATACAAAACAAGTATACATGTCCAAACCATTATTTTACTGAACAAAAAGAATTGGACTCCGAAATATTGTACAGTTAGCCTATGAAGAAAATAAAAAATGCAGCAGGCAAAAATATAGGGATTGGGAATTCGATGTAATGTTTCTTAGTCATCTCCCAGAGTTCTTTCGCTGGGCATAGCAGGTTTAGTTCATTACCGCTTCATTGGAACTGATTTGTTTCATCTCATTGCTAAAGATGGTCAGGTCCATCAGAATTCATCATCATATAATATTGTTGTTGAAGTATATAATGATCTCCTGGTCCTGCTCATTTCACTCAGCATCATTTCATGTAAGTCTCTCCAGGCCTTTCTGAAATCATCCTGTTGGTCGTTTCTTACCGAAAAATAATATTCCATATTATTCATATACCACAATTTATTCAAAGCCATTCTCCAGTTGATGGGTATCTACTCAGTTTCCAGTTTCTGGCCACTACAAACAGGGCTGCCACAAACATTTTTGCACATAAAGGCCCCTTTCCCTTCTTTAGTATCTCTTGGGGACATAAGACAAGTAGTAACATTACTGGGTCAAAGGGTATGCACAGTTAGATAACTTTTTGAACATAGTTCCAAATTGCTCTCCAGAATGGCTGGATGTATTCACAATTCCACCAACAATGTATTAGTGTCCCTGTTTTCCCACATCCCCTCCAACATTCTACATTATCTTTCCCTGTCATTCCAGCCAGTCTGACAGGTGTGTAGAGGTATCTCAGAGTTGTCTTAATTTGCATTTCTCTGATTTAATAATGACTTGGAGCATCTTTTCATATGGCTAGATATAGTTTCAATTTCTTTGTCTGAGAATTGTCTGTTCATATCCTTTGACCATTTATCAATTGGAGAACAGCTCGATTTTTTTATAACTTAGAGTCAATTCTCTATATGTTTAGGATATGAGCACTTTATCAGAATCTTTGACTGCAAAAATATTTTCCCAGTTTATTGCTTTCCTTCTAATCTTGTCTGCATTAGTTTTATTTGTACAAAAACTTTTCAATTTGATATAATCAAAATTTTCTATTTTGTGATCAGTAATGATCTCTAGTTCTTCTTTGATCATAAATTCCTTCCTCTTCTATAGGTCTGAGAGGTAAACTATCCTGTTTTCCTCTAATTTTTTTGCAATCTCATTCTTTATGCCTAAGTCATGAACCCATTTTGACCTTATTTTGCTGTATGGTGTTAAGTGTGGTTCAATGCCTAGTTTCTGCCATACTAGTTCCAATTTTCCAAGCAATTTTTGTCAAACAATGAGTTCTTATTCCAAAAGCTGGGGTCTTTGGGTTTGTCAAACACCAGAGTATTAAGGTTATTGACTGTTTTGTCCTTTGAACCTAACCCATTCTACTAATCAACTAATCTATTTCTTAGCCAATACCAAATGGTTTTGGTGACCACTGCTTTATAATATAATGTTAGATCTGGTACAGCTAGTCCACCTTCATTTGATTTTTTTTCATTAATTCTCTTGAAATTCTTGACCTTTTGTTTTTTTGGGGGCGTCTGATTGGTATAGCACTAAATAAATAGATTAGTTTAGGTAGTATTGTCATTTTTATTATATTTGCTGGCCCTATCCAAGAGCATTTAATATTTTTCCAATTGGTTAGATCACTGAATTTGTGTGGAAAGTGTTTTGTAGTTTTGCTCATAAAGTTTCTGATTTTCTCTTGGTAGATAGATTAAGTATTTTATACTATCAGTAGTTGCTGTAAATGGAATTTCACTTTGTAACTCTGACTGTTGGATTTTGTTAGTGATATATAAGAATGCTGATGACTTATATGGGTTTATTTTGTATCCTGCAACTTTGCTAAAGGTGTGGATTATTTCTAATAATGTTTCAGTAGCATTTCTGGGGTTCTCTAAGTATACCATCATAACATCAGCAAAGAGTGATAATTTGGTTTCCTCATTGCCTACTCTAATTTCTTTAATCTCTTTCTAAACTCTTATTGCCGAAGCTAGCATTTCTAATATAATATTGAATAGTAATGCAGATAGTGGGCAACATTGTTTGTTTGATTCCTGATCTTATTAGGAATGGTTGCAGTTTATCCCCATTACATATGATGCTTACTATTGGTTTTAAATAGATGCCACTGATTATTTTAAGGAAAAGTCCATTTATTCCTATACTCTCAAGTGTTTTTAATAGGAGTGGATGTTGGATTTAATCAAATGCTTTTTCTGCATCTATTGAAATGATCATATGGTTTTTGTTAATTTGGTTATTAATATGGCCAAATATACTGATAGTTTTCCTAATATTGAACCAGACTTGCATTCATAGTATAAATCCTACTTGATCATGGTGTATTATCCTGGGGATGATTTTCTGTAGACTTTTTGCTAATATCTTATTTAAGATTTTAGCATCAATATTCATTAGGGAAATTGATCTATAATTTTCTTTCTCTGTTTATCTGGTTTAAGTATCAGTACCATGTCTGTGTCATAAAAGAAATTTGGTAGGACTCCTTCATTCCCTATTTTACCAAATAATTTATATAGCATTGAGGTTAATTGTTCTTTAAATGTTTGGTAGAATTCACATCTAAATCCATCTGATTCTGAGGATTTTTTCTTAGGGAGATGATTAATAGCTTGTTCTATTTCTTTTTCTGAAAAGGGACTATTCAAGCAATTTACTTCCTCCTCTCTTAATCTGGGAAGCCTATATTTTTGGAGGTAGTCATCCATTTCACTTAGGTTATCAAATTTATTGGTGTAAAGTTGGGCAAAGTAACTCCTTATTACTTTTCTAATTTCCTCTTCATTGGTGGAAAGTTCTCCCTTTTCATTTTTAAGACTACTAATTTGATTTTCCTCTCTCCTTTTTCTAATCAGATTTACCAAAGGCTTATCTATTTTATTGGTTTTTTCATAAAACCAACTCTTAGTTTTATTTATTAGTTCAATAGTTTTTTTACTTTCAATATTATTAATTTCTCCTTTTAATTTTAGAATTTCAAATTTAGTATTTGATTGAGGATTTTTAATTTTGTCTTTTTCTAGCTTTTTTAGTTGCAGGCCCAATTCGTTGATCTTTTCTTTCTCTATTTTATTCAAGTGAGCCTCTAAGGATATAAAATTATTACTGCTTTGGCTGCATCCCACAAATTTTGGTATGATGTCTCATCATTGTTATTATCTTGAGTGAAATTATTAATTGTGTCTATAATTTGCTGTTTCACCCAATCATTCTTTAAGATGAGATTATTTAGTTTCCAATTATTTTTTGGTCTATTTACCCCTAAATTTTTGTTGAATGTAGTTTTTATCGCATTGTGATCTGAAAAGAAAGCATTTACTATTTCTGCCTTCCTGCATTTAATTTTGAGGTCTTTATGTCCTAATATGTGGCCAATTTTTGTATAGGTTCCATGAACTGCTGAGAAGAAAGTATACTACTTTCTGTCACCATTCAGTTTTCTCCAAAGATCTATCATACTTAATTTTTCTAATATTTCATTTACCTCTTTAATTTGTTTCTTATTTATTTTGTGGTTTGATTTGTCTAATTCTGAGAGTGCAAGATTGAGATCTCCGACTATTACAGTTTTGCTGTCTGTTTCTTCTTGCAACTCTCTTAACTTCTCCTTTAGGAAGTTAGATACTATACCACTTGGTGCATATATGTTTAGTATTGATATTGCTTTTTTGTCTATGCTACCCTTTAGCAAGATATAGTTTCCTTCCTTATCTCTTTTAATTAGATCAATTTTTGCTTTTGCTTGATCTGAGATAAGGATGAATACCCCCGCTTTTTTGACTTCACCTGAAGCATAATAGATTCTGCTCCAGCCTTTTACCTTTACTCTGTATGTATCTCCCTACTTTAAATGTGTTTCCTGTAAACAACATATTGTAGGGTTCTAACTTTTGATCCAGTCTGCTATCTGCCTCAGCTTTATGGGAGAGTTCATCCCATTCACATTTATGGTTAAAATGACTAATTCTGTATTTCCTGCCATCTTGTTATCTCCAGATTATGCTATTCTTTTACTTGCCTCCCCCAACCCTTTTTCCCAGTTTTAAAGTTATGTGCCCCACTTGTATCACGCTGCTCACCCTCTTTAGGATCCCTCCCTCCCCTATTTGAATCTCTTCCCCTTTCTTTTCCCTTCCCTTATTATTCTTTTCCTTTTTCCTTTTCCTCTCCCCCTTTTTAATGAGGTGAGAGCAGAATCTCTGTAAAACAAATAGGTCAATTATTTTCTTTTTGAGCCATCTCTGATGAGAGTAGGATTCACACAATGTTCCTCCCCCTCTCTAAATTCCCTCCAAAATGATAGGTTTCCTTTGCCTCTTCATGGGATGCAGTTTCTCTTTTTTTATCCCTTTTTCCCCCTTTTCTGACACTATCCCCTTTCCATTTCGACTTCACTTTTTTATGTTTTATCAGTAAAATCATATTATACACATAGTCTTTATGTATATCCACAACAGAAATACAATTTTCTAGAATTCCTTTTACCTTTTCTGCTTCTCTTGAGTCCTATGGTTGTAGATCAAATTTTTTCTTTAGTTCTGGTTTTTCCCTTAGAAACAAATGGAATTCATCTGTTTCATTAAATGCCCATCATCTTCCCTGGAAGAAAATGCTCAGCTTGTCTGGGTACTTTATTCTTAGCTGCAGTCCAAGTTCTTTTGCCTTTCGGAATATCAGATTCCAGGCTCTTTGATCCTTTAATGTGGAGGCAGCCAGATCTTGGGTAATCCTTATTATGGCACCTCGGTATTTGAATTGTTTTTTTTTTTTTTTTTGGGGGGGGGCTGCTTGTAATATTTTTTTCTTAATCTGATAGTTCTGAAATATGGCCACAATATTCCTTGGAGTTTTTATTTTAGGGTCTTTTTCAGAAGGTGCTCGATAAATTCTTTCAATGCCTATTTTATCTTCTGATTCTATTACCTCTAGACAATTCTTTTTGATGATTTCCTGTAAAATAATATCTAGGTTCTTTTTTTAATCATAATTTTTGGAAAGTTCAATAATCCTCAGATTATCTCTCCTAGATCTATTTTCCAGGTCTGTCATTTTTCTAAGTAGATATTTCATGGTTTTTTCCAATTTATTATTTTTTTGGTTTTGCTTGACTGATTCTTACTGTCTCAATGAATCATTGGTTTCTATTTGTTCAGTTCTGATTTTTAAGGAGTTATTTTCTTCATTAGCTTTTTAAACTTCTTTTTGTATATGTCCTGTGATGACCGCATATTTAAAATCAGCCGCAGTCAGGAATTCAGGTTAAGGGGAAAATCTTCAATCTTTATTGAAGTGAAGAGATGATATTGGGATATTGTCTGGAGACTGTTTGCTATTAGTATCCCCGGTGTTGCAAACCTGTTCTTTTTCTGTATAGAAGCTATCAAGCTCCTTTTAATTTTTTTACTCATTTTTTAAAGCCTTTAGAATCTGCCTTCAGGGCAAGGGGGTTACCAGCTTCCTCTGCAAAGCAGGGAGAGTTGTAAACAGGCTTCAGTCATCGAGGTGTGGGAGTGCTCTGGGCAAAAATTCCCCCTTCCCCAACCGGGAGTGATTTAGCAGGCCGAGCTACTGAAGTGCCCAGTGGAGAACCCCGCTATGTGGTTTAGTGACCCCCTTAAGGTTAGAGACTAAGTAGTGAATGTGTCACTACCCCAGGCCAAAGCCCATCTTGCAGCTGTGGGCATTATCAGTTGACCAGCAAATAGCCCCGCTCAAACTGGAATTGTCTCTGCCCCAAAGCAAATCGCACTGCAAAAGTTCTATTGGCCCAGGCCGAGCCCCCAGGCTGTGCCCCCCTGCCGGGCAGGTTTGTAACTGCTCTAAGGAAAAGCCCCAGACTGCGGGTTGGGGCTGCAAGATTGTGCTGCGATTTGTGCTGTCACTTCTGGTTGGTTTTGGGTGTATACAGCCAGATTCTGTTAGGATCTGGCATTTTTTTAGAGTGGCTTTGAATTCTCTGTTGATCTACTGTTTTGTAAACAGGGCAGAGAAATCAGGCTATGTCAGTGTCGTTTCTGTAATTTTTCTAACCACAGAGATCACTCCTGCAGTCTGCACAATATGCTTGCTTCTAGTCCTCTCCCTGCTTGCACTGATCTTCTCCTGGGCCCTCAGGACAAACCTTTTCTGACAAAATCCCAGATTATCTTCAGCTGGTGAGTTGTTGTACTTCAAATCTTTGTGGGTTTTACCAGTCAAGTGCTATTTTTGAGGCTGAATTAAATGTTGGTCGTGAGGGTATCAGAGCGCCTAGAAAGTCCCGTGTGCCTTCTCTGCCATCTTGGCTCTGCCCCTCTTTGGTTTTATTTCAAAAGAATCCATTTCCTACTGCTCCTGTTTACCTTTCCCATTTCATTTTTCACTTAAACTTTTTAGGCAAAGACAATTTTATGAGGATTCTATCTTGGAACAATGTTGAGGCTTGTTCAGGGGCTTAGCTATACTCCATTCTTAGGGAACTGTGACTTTCTAAGGAAAAACAGACAAATATAACTATTGTCAATACTTTTGTCACCTGGGTTCTAAAAGTATTGTATAGAACTGTATATCTGAGAGAAAGGGGATTTAGATTCATTTGGTGACGAATTGTGTCCTGAGTACTACCTCACTCAAAATATACTTTATGTTCTGGTCCAGACTTATTTAGACTCAAGTTTGGAACAAAATGAGACTCCGGTAAACCACATAACATTTAACAAAAATAATTTATTAAACAATAGCATGGGAAAATATTCAATAAGAAAATGGTATTGATTCAGTTGGGTACAAATTTTATCTTTCTTTTGAAAAGATGGTGAACTTATCAAAAAAAAATTTCAAAATTTTTATGCCTTAAGTTGCAAAGTAAACAGGTCAAACCTTAGTCTCCTGACAAATTAAGAATCAAGGATAGTTTGGCTTATTTTTAAGAGGAAAAAACAAACCAACTTAATTTCTCCTACATAAGAAAGATCTGAGATATTGTCCTCACTACCCCAGAGGATCAGAATTTGGGGCCAAGAATGAACTATTACAATGTGTTGGAGCCAGCTGAATCACAAGCCTCAGGCACTGTCCCCACTAAAGGGTAGTTTATTTCTCTCTTCCTTTATATCCTTTTAATAACCTCAATTCACTCTGTAACTGTCAGTCAAGAATAGTCATTTCCCCTGTCAGATTGGCTAGAATGACAGGGAAAGATAATGGGGAATGTTGGAGGGGATGTGGGAAAACAGGGACACTGATACATTGTTGGTGGAATTGTGAACACATCCAACCATTCTGGAGAGCAATTTGGAACTATGCTCAAAAAGTTATCAAATTGTGCATACCCTTTGATCCAGCACTGTTTCTACTGGGCTTATACCCCAAAGAGATACTAAAGAAAGGAAAGGGACCTATATGTGCCAAAATGTTTGTGGCAGCCCTGTTTGTAGTGGCTAGAAGCTGGAAAATAAAAGGATGTCCATCAATTGGAGAATGGTTGAGTAAATTGTGGTATATGAATGTTATGGAATATTATTGTTCTGTAAGGAACGACCAGCAGGATGAATACAGAGAGGACTGGCGAGACTTGCATGAACTGATGCTGAGTGAAATGAGCAGAACCAGGAGATCATTAGATACCTCAACAATGATACTGTTTGAGGATGTATTCTGATGGAAGTGGACCTCTTTGATAAAGAGAGCCTTAATTGATCAAAGATGGACAGAAGCAGCTACACCCAGAGAAAGAACACTGGAAATGAATATAAACTGCTTGCATTTATGTTTTTCCTCCCGGGTTATTTATACCTTCTGAATTCAATTCTCCCTGTGCAACAAGAAAACTGTTTGGTTCTGCACACATATATTGTATCTAGGATATACTGCAACCCATTCAACATGTAAAGGACTGCTTGCCATCTGGGGGAAGGGGTGGAGGGAGGGAGGGGAAAAATCGGAACAGAAATGAATGCAAGGGATAATGCTGTAAAAAAAATTACCCTGGCATGCATTCTATCAATAAAAAATTATTTAAAAAAAAATAGAATAGTCATTTCCTTTACTATAGGATCTGAACTCAAGCACTAATTAATTTGTCTCAGATACATTAGAAAAATATTAGAAGAAAAATTGTAGGTCCCTATTTATCAACTCTTCTTGGCAATTTGGCCATCTTTGGAAGTGTGTATATTCTTATTATAGTGTTTGCAGTATGGGAAATTACCAGTGAGATAACTATGATTAGAACCTTTTGTTACCAGTTGCTTAGAGTTCTCAATAAATTTCTCCTCCTGGGTAACATTTTGAGAGTTAGTTTGTGAGCAAAAGAATCTTTCTTTTCAAGAACATAAGAAAACTACTGTAAGCATTTTAATAGGATGCCAGGTAAAAATAAGCTGTGTTAAAGTCTCATTTTCCACAAATTCTTCTATTTCATTTTCTGCCTTAGGAATAAGAATATCTGTTGATGACAGTAAATCTCTCATATAACTTAGTGGCATAACATTATTGAATTCTTAGGAGTCTATTAAAAGTACTTTAATTAGTGCAACAGATGCAGTTCATAGATGTATTTCAATATGTTTACTTTTGCAAGGTTATATTTGCATTTTAATATTATATTGATCTAATTCTTAATAATAAAATCCTTTTCCCCTGCAAAAAATACCTACCCGACAAAAACTGCTGAATTACATATACATTCCCACACCCATACACACATGTATTCTGTATAAAATGTAGAAGCTGATTTGAGCTGAGAACGAGGAAAAATATCCTAATAATTGTTTTCAACAAGGGAATGACCTGCCTTTTGAAGTAGTGAGCATGCTGTCATTGGAAATATATTTAGCAGAGACTCAGTGAATAGTTTTAAGAAATGCTATGTAGGAAATTCTGTGGGAGGCTGGAATAGATGATCTTGCAGATGCTTTCCAATTCAGATTTCTTAGAGTCTAAGTTTGGTGAAAATGCATCTGTGGCAAACTGATTGAAAGATGAATGAAATGGATCTTTAACAAAGTGAGTAGCTTCTTCTTTATAGTAGTATTTAAGAACTCTTTAATAAAACATTAATTTATTCAGAATACATTGATTAAGGATTTATAAGTGGATGCATTCTCTGGTAGATCACTGTTATTAACACAGAAAGACCTAAGATGTACCCTCAGCTACTCTGCCCACAAGAAATAGAGCTTCTTCTACCCCAAAGTGTAACACTAAATAGCTCCCTGCACAGAGAAAATTTATAGAAGAACTCAAAAAAGAATTTAAAAATCAAATGAGAGGCATTGAGAAAAAACTAAATAAAATAAAAATCACCCAAGAAAAATAAGACCATGAAAAAAACAGTTAACCAACTAGAAAAAGAGATAGTCTCAAAGATGAAAATGACTCTTTGAAAATTAGAATGGTACAAAGGGAAGTCAGTTAAGCTGAGAGACCAAGAAATAACAAAACAGATTATAAAGAATGAAAAAAGTCAGAACAGAATGTGAAACATATTATAAGAAAAACAACATATCTGGAGAACAGATCAAGAAGAGAAAATATAAGAATAATTGTGAAAAAAAAAAAAAAGAACCTTGACACATTAAATGCATGAAATAATCCAAGAAATTTGTCCTGCCATGATAGAACATGAGGGGAAAGTAGAAATTAAAAAAAAATTCAGCAATCCATATAGGGATATTACATCAGAATATTATTGCTAAATTTTGAAATCTCCAGATCAAGGAGAAAATTTTGCAAGAAACAAAAAAAAAAAATTCAAATATCCTGGAGTAGTGATTAGAATTGTGCAGGATTTATCACCAGCCACAATTAAAGACCACAATTCCTGGAAGCATGTATATCAGAAATCAAAAGAATTAGGTCTGCAGCCAAAAAAATTATGTCCACCAAAATTATCCATAATATTGAATGAAAAAATGAATATTCAACAAAATTATAGATTTTCAGGACTTCCTATTAATCAAATCAGAACTCAATAGAAAATTTAAAATATAAGAGCCAATATATCATGAAGGGTATAGCACTCTCCAAAATCTATAACAAAATAAGAGGGGAGAGAGAGATTAAGGCAGAAGCAAAGGGTGGGGGAAGGAGATAAGGGAGGGATCCATGAGTAAATGGAAGTGTAGTAATAGCAAGACAAATTAAGGAGCAGAATTAAAATAAAAGAGTTAGCAAAAATATAGGGATTGGGAATTCTATGTAATGGTTCATAGTCATCTCCCAGAGTTCTTTAACTGGGTATAGTTGGCTCAATTTGTTTCTGCTCCATTGGAACTGATTTGGTTCATCTCATTTCTGGAAATGGCCAGGTCCATCAGAATTGATCATTATATAGTATTGTTGTTGAAGTATATAATGATCTCCTGGCCCTGCTCATTTCACTCAGCATCAGTTCATGTAAGTCTCTCCAGGCCTTTCTGAAATCATCCTGTTTACTCAACACATTTTTAGATCTTCCTTTCTTTAAGAACTTAGTCACAGCTAGCTAGCACAGGAAAGAAACCAATAATAAACCAAGATCTTTCATTTTTGCCTCTTATCTAGAGATATCTAGTCATTATACCTAAGTGGGTCACTATCCATAATTTCCTTTTTATCTCCTCTTTGTCGAGAGTTCAGGCCTATACCACTCCTGTTATCCATAATTCCTACAGGTGTAGACATAAATCATATCCTACATTTTATTTCTCCTTCCAACTCAGGTTAGGCTCCAGGCAATTGTAATCTAGATTATACAAGTTGCCTTAAGGCTTGGATCAGCCTCAAGTCTACTACTAGTAACATTAAAGCTAAAGGAAGGAGGAGGATTGGAGAAATGGCTAGCTTTGACTTAAATAATAACAAAAATTCCCTATTCCCCTTACAGATTTTATTGCCTTACACTGAAGTAATGCCACTAAAAGTAAAATGCCACTTTAGCTTTTTCCTTAACTGAGAATTACCTCGCTTATTTTTCTGGCTCATCTTCTTAAGTTCAAATCTAGTCTCAAACACTTAATAAATATGTACCCTCAGGTATGTCATTTAACCCTGTTCTGCCTCACTTTCTTCATTTATAAAAGGAGATAGAGGTGGAAATGCCAAACATTCCAGTATCTTTGCAAGAAAACCTCAAATGGAGTCACAAAAAATCAGAAGGGACTGAAAACAACTGAACTTGCCAAATACTGATCTAACTGCTAGGAATATATGAAAGGCAAAAACACAAAAGCAGAGTTTGTATTTTAATAGGGGAGGTCACATATGAATAGATAGGTCCATAAAACATGTATTCTGAATAGAAGGGACATAATCTTAAAAGAGTAGATTCAAGCCTACTAGTTGATTGAAGTGGTATTTGTAGTGCCTCCCTACCTTCATCTCTTAGAATACATATTTTCTCAGTTTAGGTGAAACATTCTAATCAAAATCCTTACTTTTTGGCCAATTGTTTTTTTTTTTTTTTTTTCCCTTCTCAGATTACCTTTGTGTAGGATCAGAGACTCTCAAGGTGAAAAGCAAAAAAGGATTTACTAGGATCTCATGAGAAAGGGCAACTCCCAACAGACAAGGTGTTAGTAAAGGAGTGCAAAGGACAAGTTGCAAACACAGGATTGTATAGACCCTAATGCAGAAGTCCCCATCATCCTTCTGATCATTTTTCCCATTGGCTGGCAAGTTCTAATTTACCCAAAAACTAAATATCAATTCCAGAACACACTTTACCCATATTAGGTACATAAATGCTAATGAAAAGGTACGGGTGTGGGTGTGTGTGGGGGGAGGGAGGAAATGTTTGTTTATCTAAGATAATTGAACACTGGCAGCTTTTTAACTATAGCTCAACTTGTTATTGCAAAATCTCAAATCACAAACAGAGCACAGGTCAAGGCCACATTCTTTTGAGAAGTTTTCACTCAGTTTATCTGATTCAGTCCCTCCTCTTTATTTATTAACCTTTGAAGATCTCTTGATACATTTCCTCAACCATTTTATTCTTAGTCTCCAATTCCTTTGGACTTGGTTTACCCTTTTCTTCTGCCGGGGTCCATTCTCATTCTTTTCATATTCCAAGTCTAACTGGATCTCCCTCTACAGGTTGCTCAAGCTTTACCATCCTGACCAGTGATGTCTGTAATACCCTTGTGATAACCTGTATCACACAGGGGAGGCAAGACAGGGAGTAGTATCTCTCCACTTAAAGCTATTAGCAGGAACCAAAGAACTTGTTTCTACCAGCTGCCTCCAGACTGAGAACACCAAGAGGTATTAAATGGTAAAGACCAGGTCTGGAATGGAACATGGGACAATTTTGTAATATCTTTGGCAATTTCCTTCACTAATCGTCCATTATCATCAATTTTCACACAACAAAAATTTAATTTCTCACAAACTCTACATTCTTCAGAACAATTAGTCTAATACCAATCTATGATGCAGTACTGCTTCTTTACACTAAGTGATCAGTTCTGTTAACAAATCCAGTGCCTTTGTCATCTAGTTAGTAATTATTTTGACCATGACCTGGAGTCTAATTAGCCTATTCAGAATACAAACTGGGGTTCTGTTCTTCCAATTCTCATCTGGGGTCTTCTATTACCCCAACCATTTGTGTCCTCAGTAATTAGAGTAGATAGCTTGCCTATCAGGAAAGTCAGCAACAACAGAACTGCTAAAAGAAACAGATAGATATATGCATCTAGAAACAGATTGCTGACTAGGCCAAATATTCACCTTTTTTTTTTTTTTTTAAGGATATAATGATCATATTTTTTCAGATAGGAAACTACAAGATCTTACATATTTGAATTATGTTCATAGTTTCTAATGACTGCTTTTCCTGATTATAGAAATTTGCTATAACAGGAAAAAGCAGGGATCAAAATCTGGTCCTTCAGACCTCAGCCTGAGAGCACATACATGACACTCTAAATCTTCCTTAGCGCAGTTTGACTTTAGGTAATTGTATGCAATAACAATTTTCCCCTTATAGCCAGACTCAGAAATATTCAAATGGATTCTTATTCAAAGGAACACTACTAGGCAACTGAGTCAGAAGGATTGCACTTTAAATAGAGGCCAAGACTATTCTCCAAATTCTTGCCCACATACTAATAATGTCCACCTATAACAATCCAGGATCACGTTCTTCTGAGCAGTTTGTGGCATATTCTTTTCAGATGGTGGATTACTGGCTTCATGATCCATCAGATAATCACATCTGAATTCAAAACTCTAAATAATATCAGCTACAGTCCCAAGAGATTTTATTTCTAATAGCAAGTGTCATTAATCAAAACTTCAGGTGAATTTAGCTCTCAAGGATCACATATCCTAAATCAGTATCAACTATAATCATACACTGATAACAGTAAGAGATTCTTCCTAGAAAGTTCATAGCTTATCTTCATATCTAAGTAGATGGTTTTTAAATTCAGCATTACACAAATCATTTTGCTTTACAATGCTCAATAACTAATCTCTATCAAAATATGTTCAGGTATTAGCCATGTTCAAAGGGATCAAGACATAGACTACTGTTCTCAGAATCTCCCTAAACAATGGGAATAGCTTTAAAATGACTCAATACAACCAATTAATACTCACATAGAATATAGAATATGCTGTCTTATGTTCACATTAAAGAATCCTATCAGGATTAGCATTAATAATTTTTTATCCTAAAAATGTTAATTCAACTTCTTCTAATTGAGAAGTCCCTGTACATTTTTCTGCAAATAGGAATAATAGGTACAATACCAATACTGTTAAAATTCTTCTAAGCACAATTAATCTCCCCTCCCACCAAAACATCCCTTAATTGCCCTGGTACAAAATCAGTTTTAGAGGTTATAAATTCTTCTTAGCAGTCCATGTTAAGGACAATTTTGTTAAGGACAATTTATAACCTTAACAATGCATGAACTGTTAAGGACAATTTATAACATCTAAAGGTTCCTCCACAGGTCTTTCAACCCTGGTGTTCTCAGCCTTCAGACTGCAGTCTCAATCTTCTGTAAAGTCTGTTAATGCCTTTCCCACTCTACTTCTTCTAGGACTTAGTAAGCACCCACTCTCTTGGAACTTCAAACTCCAAAGGTGTTGTCTAGGCCAGTAGTCCTTTCTTCTTAAGGGCTAAAAGTGATATTAACACTGATTATATTATTCCTTAAAAACTCATTCTTTATTTCAATAGAGGGTCTTCCTCTTTTTCCTCCCAAATAAAATAAACCAATCTCATATGGGCAAAGTCTCAGATCACTTCTGGAGACAGTTCTAAATCTTTTACAAAGCAATAGATAAACATTTGTTCCAAGACATTTACTCTCTAACATCAATTTAGTAATTTAATTTTTAAGAATCTGATTTATTCTTCCTACTTTTCCTGATGAAGGCAGATACCTAGATGTATGAAACTGCCACTCAATTTGCAATCCTTCCCCATTATTTCTTATAAAACCTTAGAAGTAAAGTATGTTCCATTATTAGAATCATTAGTTTCTACCAATTCAAACCTAGGTCTAATAAGCTCCCTAAGGCAGCAGAGCTCAGGGGAAAGCTTCCACCCATCCTATCAAATAGTCCACTATAATTAATAAATACCTCAGTTTTCCTACTGCGGTCATTTCAGTAAAACCCAACTTGAATATTCTGGAGCCAGGCTTCTTCCCTCCGAAGGGACACTTCCTCAATACCTTCTTATTTATCTTTAGACATATTACACATCTTCCAGATACAATTTGCTTTGAAATTACACATATCCCTCTACGTCAAATTTTCTTGCTTTATTTCTTTATTAAAGGGAGACAGTAAGACAAAACTTAAGATTCAGAATATAGGTAATATTTAAATAACTTTGAATTAAATTTCACAAAATTTATACCACATATCCAGTTGGGCTGACAAAAAGTTAAGGAACAGCTTACACAATTTTACAAATTGCCCAAAGTGCAATTTAGCAAGAAACATAGTAGCTTAAATATATTTCATCTAATTAGAATATATAAACATGTGACCCCATTAGGTAAGTTACCAGAGAACCAAAATTTTTTTAAACTTTAAATCAAATATAGATTTAAACTCCTAATAGCAATACTTCAATATTAATACACACATATTTCAAAAATCTTATACCAGAATAAACAAGTTAACAATTTTAGCAGATCTTAGTAATTATGTCATACATTGACAATGTATGTCATACATATATCAAAATTCTAATGTAAACACACAGCTCCAAAATTCAAGGTGACAGAAAACTGCCCTTTTAAATCTATTTACAAGGGAAGGGAATATGCAAGAAGAGCTTTAAGAAATTGGAGGACTTTAGGACCCTGGGGGACAGTGTTGGAGATTTCCAGCTGCAAGTCTGTGGCCCAGTGCCTAGCCCATCCTTCATGCCAGAAATGTCCTGGGATTGGGGGGGAGGAGGGGGGGAGAGGGCATGTCAAAGATGATGGAGCATTAGCACAAACCCTAGAAAAATCCAGACCAGGGACACCAGCCTAGAAAGGGTAGATTCCACAAGCCTCTCCAAGGGAGATAAGCTTGGAAAATACCAGAGAAGGCTGTTTTTTTTTTTCCTTTTGCAGTTTTTCTGTAAGCCTCAGGTTCAGATCCTCAGAAGGCTTTTAGTCATGCAAATTAGACTTACTTAAAAATACAATAGACTAATTCAATTTAGCTGATAGAGAGGCTATAACAAGTAATTTAATGATTAGTTTCAAAAACCTCAGGACTGCTAATGTTTTAGCATTTCTATAACTTTAACTATTTCTGAAGACCTAATTTGGCCAGTTCCAGGTCCACAGAAATGTCAGATTTCTTTTTTCTTTTTTTTTTGTTGTTTGTTTGTTTGTTTGTTTTGATTTGTTTTATTTTGGATATGGCAGTTAAAAACTTTCCTTATCTCAGAACTAGTCATTTCTCTCTTTAGCTAAAAGTTATTTGTACAAGTCCAATTATGTACAAAACAAGTGCTTTTAAATCCCAAATAACAAGATCTTTTCTTTTATTCAACTGAGAGAAACATAGAAGACAAAACACAGGCTCGCTCACACATACACACACACACACACACACACACACACACACACACACACAAACTGCTTTTCTAAATTAATAAAGTTCCTGTTCTCAGCCTCTCCTTGGTGTAGAGGGGACAATGGGAGTTCTGGAGCTGCAATTATAGACACTGGCTGATTGGGTATTAAAGGCTCCTTTGAATTTACATCCAGCCCTTGGAGATTGACAATTCCTCGGGGTAAATGGGACATCTACCCAAATAAAACAAAAATATTTAACTCCTATAAATTTTGGTACTTTATCCCAATTCTTCCTTAAAGGGTTATCTTCCTAGAACACTAGGTAAGTTTTTTTAGAACTAGCTACCTTAAATTGTTCCTTTCCCAAGATACATAGAATCTTCTCTTTGATGGAGTAAACACTGGATCTTACTAAAGGGAAATGAGAGGACCCTAAAGATTCTAACTGTTTAAAATCTCTATCAACTCCAGTTACCTAGGCAGCTCACCTAATCTTACCAAAGGGAAAGTACTTTTTGGACACATCCCTTAAAATGTCTATATCTGATTCAAAACAGTTTCTCACCCATTTGGGTTGTTTACAACTTACATGACCAGTTTCAGACTTTTACCATTGGCTTGTCTCCTGAGCTAAATTAATCCTCTATCTTTGTTAGCCCAGTTCCACTTTTGTTTATTTTGAATGTTTCTCTTCAGGAATTTATTGATCAGAGTGGAAGTTCCCGAGCTGAGTTCAAGGACTACCTAAGGACACTCCAGAGGGCACCTGCCCAAGGATTCAGTATGGAAGAGACCCCTCATGAACAGGAAATATCCCAGAAGAGCCCCCAAAACTGTATGTGACAGCAACACTTACCTAAATTAAAATCAGAGACTCTGAAAGTAAAAAGCAAAAAAAGAATTTATTATGATTTCATGAGAAAGTGCAACTCCCAACAGACTTGTAGAGAAGTGCAAAGCAAAAGCTGCAAACACAGCATTATATAGATTTTAATGCAAAAGCCCACACCCCTTCTATCTTTTCTCCCATAGGTTGGCAAATTTTATTTTACCTAGAGACTAAATAATCCTAGAACACATTTTATTGCATTAGGTACTTAAATGCTAATGAAAAGGTGGTGAGGGGGAGACAGAAGGGAAATGTTTGTTTATCTAAAATAATTGAACATCTCAAGCTTTTTAACTACGTTCAACTTGTTACAATTATGTAACAAGTCACAATTATGGCATAAATTAAGGCCACATTTTTATGAGATGTCTTTAATCAGATTACCTCATTTATCTTCTATTTTTTCTACTGTGTACAGATACACCCCCATAGAAAGTTTGCTTTTTGAAGACTAGGTAGTGAGGTGGAATAAAATATAGAACCTGTCTTTGTTGTCCCAGGATATAGTACAAGAAATAAATAAATGCTTGTTGACTGTTTGAAAATAAGCTTTCTTGAATTGAATTGAATTTACTTAAATTAAACCACACATTTTTGATTCTCTCCCACTCAATTGATCTATTAATTCTTACTTTATTTTGTTAACATCTCTGAAGGCAGGGATTCTACATTATTTGTTTTTCTACAGTCCTTAGCATCTACTATACTGCTTTCTGTACAGTAGACACTTCTAATAAATGTTGACTTGAATTGAAGTTGAACTTGATATTAACATATAGGTCCTTATATTTTGTTTTAAAACATTCTATGCATGATAATTAGGCTATAATACTTTTTTTCTAAATGAGTGTATTCATAATCACCCTCTCTAGATCTGATAACCACACCAGAAAGGTTGTTATAATTTCTAAATTGTACCTAAAAGTGAGATAAAAGTAGGATCTTAACAACAGGGATCCTCATCTTCAAAGCTGTTGTCAATTTACTTGTCTAATAATGATGTTAATCGTTGTTTTGTCTAAAGGTCTTTGTATCTTTTAAAACACTTAAGAAGCATTAATAACTGTGAGACATTAGCACTTAGCAGGAAGAATAGTCTTTGGCACATAAGGGCCTTTTGAGGAGTGACAAGAACTAGACTTAAGAAATCTCTTAGTAACTTTAAATATGTCTGCCAAACTTAGGAAAGTAAAAACATTTTTCTGTTCCCATTTGAATATATTGATAAAGAAATTATCCTCACCAAAGATTCATCTTTCCTGTTTTTCAAAGCAAATATAATACACTATATTATCTCATTTTCCATCATCCTTATGACCTACACTGCCTCCATGCTCCCAGTCCCTCATGTTCCCACATACATCTAATCATCATACCTAAAACTCCTATATTCACAATCACCTGATGCTACATCATAGAAGTAGTTCCACCCACACACCACCTAAATTTTGACATTATGACTGAATGTCATTACCTCTCTACAAACACTCTCATTTGCCACAAGACTTATCAAAGGTGATGTCCACCAAAATTCTGTCCTGGGCCATTGTTTTTTCCTTCTTTGCTCTTCCATTTAGTCATCTCACCTCCTATGAACATAACAATTATCACTATGCTGATGATTTCCAGATATATTTATCCAAATCAAACTTTCTCCCTAATCTTTTGACTTTCATCTCCCATTATTGTGTATCCACAGCAGATGTCTCATACTAAAGTAAGCAGACAATTTAAATTCAGCATGTCTAAGATTGTACTCCTTATCTTTGCTCCTGAATTTTACCCTCTTCTTAACTTTTCTGTTACTTTCAAGGCTACTACTATCTTCCTGTTTATCCAGCATCACCACCTTAGAGTCATCATGAAATCCTTCCTCTTTCTAATATCCAATGTATATACTAAATCTTGTAGATTTTTACCCTATGCCATAATGTTGGTATATGTTCTCTTTCCTCAAACCTGGACTAACAATAGATTGCTTATTTGTCAGCCTATGATCAATTTTCCACTTAACTTTTATACACACAATCTTCCTAAACCACAAATCTGACCATTAAGCCTCTCCCTTCCTTCAGTAAATTTCAATGTTTGCCTATGATCTTGAAGATCAAATATAAAAACCCTTTGCTTAGAGTTTCTAGTTGTCTTAAAACTTATTCATGCCATATACTCTGTAATCTAGTGACACTGGCCTCCTTGCTGTTCCTTATGCAAGTCTCCCTTTGTCTCTTTACTAAGGCTGAAATTATCTTTATTTTCATCTCTACCACCTGGCTTCTCTGATTTCTTTCAGAACCTGACACCCTATCTTCTGCAAGAAGTCTTTCCTAATCTCCTTTAATGCTAGTGATTTCCCTCTGAGATTTTCAATGTACTCTGTTTATATCTTGTTTACACATAGTTATTTGCATATTTTCTCCCTTATTAGTCCCTGAACATCTTATGAATACAAAATATATTGTACCTTTCTTTGTATCTCTAATTCTTAGTAGAATGCCTGGATCACAAGAGGTATTTAATTAATGCTTATTGACTTGACTTGACATATCAGTATTACTACTAATACTACACAAATATTGATTTCTACCATTATCATTACCATAATTCTCTAATAATTATTTAAAGCATTTTTCAGAAGATTATAAATAACTTATTTTCTCTGAAAATTGCTTCTTCATAACTTTTGACAGTTTATCAGTTGGGATAAATTGTATTATTTTTTACATACACATATACATTCACACTCATCCACAGACCTGCACACATATATATGTATCTATATACACACATATATCCACCTATCTACATATACTTATAACACACATACATACATGCATATTTATCCATATATAAACATATATCTAAATCAGTATTAGTATGGCTGTCACATAATGTAAATTTCTCTCTTAATTTAATCTTCAATAAAGTCAAACAATGACTTTAAGCTGAACTTTTTTTTCTAATAAATTCAACTTCTGATCAATGTTGTAGTGTTTATGCACATCTCTTCTTTCCTATTTCTGCTGGCTTCTACTTTAATTCTGTTTCTTAACTTGTCTTGCTATTACTAAACCTCCACCCACTCATGGATCCCTTCCTTATCTTCTACCCCTTCCCTTTTCATTTCCCTTTGTCTTTCCTTCTCCCCTTATTTCTTTATATATTTTGAAAGGTGCTATCTGTTATGAACCAGAACTATGAAACAAGTGCTAATTCAGTGGAATTGATGAGACAATAGTTATCTAGTTTAGCATGGTGATTAATAGTTTTCTAAGTTCAGCATGATTGATTTAATCTTACAACAAATAATGGTTTCCTAGTGATATAATGATTGGTTTATACTCAGTGTAGAGCATATAAGCTGGGACTTGGACTCAGAGAAACTCAGTTCCATCTTCATCAGCCTTGTGGTGGCTGGCCTGGTTTCCTGGATTTCCTCCACTGAGACCAAGTCCCATCTGAAGGCCCTCCAGAAAACTAGCCAAGCCCTAAGTGAAGCAGATAGGTCTTCGAAGGAGACAATATAGACTTTGGGACTTTAACATCTGACTATTCTCGTGGTGATTAACCAACTGAAAAGAAGGCTGCCCCAAGACCTCCAGAAAACCAAACAAGAAATTACAGCTATCTCCTTCATAGTATATGTGTAAGGTAGCCTATTTAACCCATTCCAGCTGTGAGTAGATTTTCAGAACTAGGAGCTCTTCTTCCCCACTAAGACCTCTGTGTCTATTCTCCCTCTGCCCCTCATTTGTATAAATCTTTCTTTTGTATTACCCAATTCCTGATGTCAATAGTAAACATATGCTTAACATTTCCATGTAGAAAACATAAACAATTTGCCCCCAGATAACTTGTATTCTTAAAAATTTGATAGTTATTAATATATTTGAGAAAATTGTAATGCTGGAGAAACTGAGCAAGATAGAGATTAGAGAGTATTTAATAATTTATTAAATGGGAGAGATTTACTGGGACCAAATGGATCCATGGTTTGGTCCCAGGGCTGAATGAGACTATGGTCTCAAAGAATCCAACAGTGAATGTCAGATACAAGATTCTTTCATAGGGTAACAAGAACAATGACATAATGGGGGAGGTACCTGGATGGGGTAACCTAATGGGGGGAAGCACCTAGGATGACATAATGGGAGGTACTGTAGAGGCTCCTAAATGTTAATGATGTCTAAAATGGATAAAGACCTTTATCCCATCAAACATTGAGAGGGAATAAGTATAGCCCAAAGTCTATATAAGACCTTTATCCTATCAAACATTAAGAGGGAATGGTTATAACCTGAGACAGAGTAACTAAATAGGACAATTAGGGAAACTGGGTCCCGACATTAAAGGGAAACTGTGGCACAAGAAAATGAGACCTTTATCAAAAAAACTTGCTAAAATTTTTTTCTCTTCTTTCCTCCTTCCTCCTCCCCACACCTAGTTTTCTGTTTTCCTTCTAGTCCTGGCTATATCATTAAAGATCTTTTTAACTCAATGAAATCAAAATGATCCATTTTATATTTCGTGAGGCTCTTTGTCTCTTGTTAAGTCATAAATCCTTCCCTTTTCCATGTATATGACAAATAAACTATTCCACTATCCCCTAATTTGATTCTGAATATAAACTTTATATCCAAATAATGTTCCCACTTTTATCTTATCTTAATTTGTGGTGTGACATATTGGTTTATGCCAAGTTTCTTCTAAATTACTTTCCGCTTTTCTCAGGAGTCTTTTTTTTGGGGGGAGGGGGTGAGATTAGTGAGTTTATGTTGTAAAAGTACAGATCTTTTTATTTATAAAATGCTAGATTACTATGGTCATTTTGAATGTGTATTTAATTTATTCCATTGATCCACTACTCCATTTGTTAATCAATAGCAGAAATTGTTTTGATTTTTACCACTTTGTGATACAATTGAATATATAGTATGGCTGTGCTACCATTCTTTACATTATTCTCCCATTGATTACCTTGTTTTCTTGACATTTTGTTCCTCCAGATTAATTTTATTTTTTTTTCCCACATCTATAAAATATTTTTTGGCAATTTGACTGGCATGGAATCAAATAAATAAATCAATTTAGGTAGAGTTATCATATTTGTTATATAGTTTCAGGTTACCAATGAAAAAATTAATATTTTCTAATTTTTATATTTGAGACTATTTCTGTGAAAAGTATTTTATAATTGTTTTCTTATAGTTCCTGATTTTATCTTGGCAGGTAAACTCCAAAATATTCCATATTGTATACAATTATTTTAAATAAAATTAGTTTTACTGCTGTGCTTTGTTGGCAATACAAAAATTCTGGTACTGGGTTTATTTTATATATTGTAACTTTGCTGGAATTCATATTTTAAAAACTAATTTTAGTTGATATTCTAGGATTTTCCAAGTAGGCTATCATATTATCTATAAATGGTGATAGATTTGTTTCCTTCTTGCCTATTCTAATATGTATGATTTCTTTTTCTTTTCTTATTACAGTAGGTAACATTTCTAGCATAATATTGAATAATAGTGATGATAATAATAAAGTCATCTTTGCTTCACTTCAAGCTTATTGAGAAGATTTCTAGCTTATCCACATTGCAGATGATGTTAGCTGATGGTTTTAGATACTACTTATTATTTTAAGGAATGCTCCATTTATTCTTGTGCTTTTTGGTATTTTTTAAAAATAAGAATGAGTGTTGTATTTTGTCAAAAGCATTTTGTTAATCTATTATTCACATTATTAATCATATGATTTCTATTGATTTATTATTGATATGATCAGTTTTCCTTACCATAGTTTTCCTAATATCAAACCACATTTGCATTCCTGGTAGAATTCCTATTTGGTGAATAATCTTTGCAATATATTGCTGTAATCTCTTTGCTACCATTTAATTTAATTTTTTTTTTTTTTTTGCATCAACATTTATTAGGAAAATTGATTTACAGGGTCTTTTTCTGTTTTTCTTTTTCCTGGTTTAGGTATCTGCACCATAATTATATTGCAAAAAAATTTGTTAGGACTCCTTTTTTACTTGTTTTTCCAGATAATTTATATAATATTAGAATTAATTGCTTTTAAAATGTTTGATAAAAATTAACTTGTAAATTCATGTGGTCCTGGGAATTCTTTTCTTAGGGAATGTTTTTTTTTTGATGGCATGTTCAATTTCTTTTTCTAAGATAGTGTTATTTAAGTATTTTATTTTCTATTCTATTAATCTAGAAAATTTATATCTTCATAAATATTCATCGGTTTCACTTAGATTATTAGATTTTTGACATATAGGTGAGCAAAATATTATCTAATAAATGCTTATATTTCTTCTTCATTGGAAGTGAATTCATTCTTTTCATTTTTGATACTGGTAGTTCACTGGTAATTTCTTCCTTTTAAACAAATTAGCAAATGATTTATTTACTATATTTTTTCATAAAAGCAGCCTTTTTTTTTTTTTAATAACTTTTTATTGACAGAACCCATGCCAGGGTAATTTTTTACAACATTATCCCTTGCACTCACTTCTGTTCCGATTTTTCCCCTCCCTCCCTTCACCCCCTCCCCTAATTGGCAAGCAGTCCTATATATGTTAAATATGTTGCAGTATATCCTAGATACAATATATGTATGCAGAACTGAACAGTTCTCTTGTTGCACAGGGAGAATTGGATTCAGAAGGTAAAAATAACCCAGGAAGACAAACAAAAATGCAAATAGTTTACATTCATTTCCCAGTGTTCTTTCTTTGGGTGTAGCTGCTTCTGTCCATCATTGATCAATTGAAACTGAGTTAGGTCTCTTTGTCAAAGAAATCCACTTCCATCAGAATACATCCTCATACAGTATCGTTGTTGAAGTATATAATGATCTCCTGGTTCTGCTCATTTCACTTAGCATCAGTTCATGTAAATCTCTCCAAGCCTCTCTGTATTCATCCTGCTGGTCATTTCTTACAGAACAATAATATTCCATAACATTCATATACCACAATTTACCCAACCATTCTCCAATTGATGGGCATCCATTCGATTTCCAGTTTCTAGCCACTACAAACAGGGCTGCCACAAACATAAAAGCAGCTTTTAAATTTATATATTAATTAATGGTTTAATTTACTTTCAATTTTATCTACCTCTCCTTTGATTTTCAGGATTTCCAATTTTGTGTTTAAGTGGGAATTTTTAATTCTTTCCCTTTTTAATATGTTTAGTTGCATGCCCAATTTATTGATCTGTTCTTTCACTATCTTATTGTTTGAAGCATTCTTTTTATATAAGTGCTGCTTTGGCTTCATCCCATAAACTTTTATATGTTGTCTCATTGTTGTCATTCTCTTTAATGAAATTTTTGAATATTTCTATAATTTATTCTTTAATCCATTTATTCTTTTAAATTTGATTATATAAGGGAGCAGAGCCAAGATGGTAGAGAGGACATATGTTTCCTTCTGATCTTCTCCTACAACCCTCAGGCCAATTAGCAAATCCAGCCTCTGAATTAACTTTGGACTTGCAGAATCCACAAATAATGGGAATGCAACAAATTACCAGCAGAAGATAATTTTTAAGATTGCCAGAAAAGGTCTATTTCAATTGGAAACAGAGAGAGGCAACCAAGCAAAAATAGGCTGAGCACAGAAGCCATTGTAGATGGTGCAGAGTCCTGAGTTGGTACAGACTCCACATGGTGGAGAATCTACAGAGAGTAATTTACAGCAGTGGTGTTGGCTATGCTGCCCTGGTGGAAAATCAATAGATGAGCAGAGAAGTTATAAAATATCCAACACAGACACAAAAAGTAAATTGTGAACCACAAAACACCAGAATCTCACAGGACCTGGTCATGCACACCCAGCAGTGGGAGGGAGTCAGCACTGACCTAGTGCAGTCATAGCCACTTATATAGGAAGCTTGGAAAAACTTTTAGGGCAGGGAAGTTTAGGGCAGACCTAAACTTTTTTTTTTTAAAATGAGTAAAAAAAAGCAAACAAAATGCTGACAATAGACAGTTTTTATGGTGAAAGAGAACTACAAATTTCAAACCCTGAGGAGACTAAAAGCAGATTGTTTCTAGATGAAACCCCAAAAGGTGTTATAACCTGGTTCCCATCACATAAGGTTCTCCTGGAAGAAATTAAGAAAGATTTTAAAAGAGAGCTGGAAGAAAAATGGGGAAAAGAAATAAAAACTTTGCAATAGGGTTTGGAAAAGGCATACAATTCATTATAAGATAGATTTTATGAAATGGAAAAAGAAAACAACTCCCAGAAAAACAGAATTTGTGAAAAAGAGGAAAAAAAATATCATAGAACAAAACAACTCATTTAAAAATTCAATTGGACAAATACAAAAAGAAGTAAAAAAAAAAAATCAAATGAAGAAAATAAATCACTTTAAAATTCAGAACTGAGCAAATGGAAATGAATGACTCAATGAGACAACCAGAATCAGTCAAGCAAAACCAAAAAAAAAGAAAAAAAATGTCTAATTGGGAAAACACCCAATCTGAAAAATAGATTTAGGAGAGACAATCTAAGGATTATCGGACTCCCTGTTAACTATGATAAAAAAAAGAGTCTAGAAACTATTTTTCAGGAAATCATCAAAAAGAACTGGTCTGGATGCCACACAATCAGAAGGTAAAATAACCACTGAAAGAATTCACCAAAACCTCCTGAAAGAGACCCCAAAATTAAAACCTCAAGGAATATCATGGCTAAATTTCTGAACTATTGGACCAAGGAAAAAATATTGCAAGCAGCCAGAAAGTAACAATTCAAATACTGAAGAGCCACAATAAGGATTATCCAGGACCTAGCAGCTTCCACTTTCAAAGGGGCCTGGAATCTGGCATTTCAAAAGGTGAACAAACTTGGAATGCAGCAAAGAATGAATTACCCTGCTAAACTGAGCATTTTCTTTCAGGGAAGAAGATGGACATTCAATGAAACAGGTGAATTCCATTTATTTCTGATTTAAAGACCAGAGTTAAACAAAAATTTTGACCTCCAAATATAGAACTCAAGAGAAACATAAAAAATAAAAATAAAAGAACTCTTGAGAACTATATTTCTGTTATGGGTATACATAGCAAGTGCATGTATAATCCAATTTTATTATTATACTATAAAAAAGAAACTAGAGGTGGAAAGGGGATTGTACTGGGAAAAGGTAAAAATGGAGTTAAAATGAGAGAAATTATATTTTAAGGAGAGGCAAAGAAAATCTATTATATTTGAGGGAAAGAAGGTAGGTTGGAAAACATTGTGTGAATCTTACTTTCATCAGATTTGGCTCAAAGAAAAAATATTAGACATATTTGGTTTCACTGAGAAACTTTTCTCACATTATATAAAAGCAGGAGGGGAAATGAAAAAAGGGAAGGGGTAGGCTAAATAGAAGGAAAAAACAGAAATAGTAGGAGAAATGTATAAGAAAAGGGCAGGGATTCTAAAGGGGGAGGACAGCTTGAGGAAAGTAGTGCTCATAAGTAAAATACTGAGGAGGAAAAGGGGGAAAGGAAAGAAAAGTATAATTTGGGGTCAATAAGATGGCAGGAAATGCAGAATGAGTAGTTTTAAGCATAAATGTGAATGGGGTGAACTCTCCCATAAAGCATAAACAGATAGCAGACTGGATTAAAAGCCAGATTCCTGCAATATGTTGTTTATAAGAAACACATTTAAAGCAGAGTGATGCATTCAGAATAAGTGTAAAAGGCTGGAGTAGAATCTACTATGCTTCAGGTAAAGTTAAAAAAAAAAAAAGCATGGGTAGCCATCCTTATCTCAGATCAAGCAAAAACAAAAATTAATCTAATTAAAAGAAACTGTATCTTGCTATCATTATAGATAATGAAGCAATATCATTATTAAACATATGTGTATCAAGTGACATAACATAGAAATTCCTAAAGGAGAAGTTGAGAGTTGCAAGAAGAAATAGACAGCAAAACTATAATAGTCGAATATCTCAATCTTGCACTCTCAGAACTAGGTAAATCAAATCACAAAATAAATAAGAAAAAAAGTTAAAGAGGTAAATAGAATCCTAGAAAAGTTAGGTATAGACCTTTGGACAAAACTGAATGGAGGCAGGAAGCAGTACACTTTGTTCTCAGCAGTTCATGGAACGTGTACAAAAATTGACCATTAAGGCATAAAGACCTCAAAATCAAATGCAGAAAGGCAGAAACAGTAAATGCATTTTTTTCAGATCACAATGCAATAAAAATGATATTCAATAAAAGGCCAGTAGGAAATAGACCAAAAAGTAATTGGAAACTAAATTACCTCATTCTAAAGAATGAATGAGTGAAACTACAAATCCAAGAGAATGACAATAATGAGACAACATACCAAAATTTGTGGGATGCAGCCAAAGCATGGTTACTTGCATAAAATAGAGAAAGAGAAGATCAATGAATTGGGCTTCCAACAAAAAAGCTAAAAAAAAAAAAAAATTAAAAAACCCCAATCAAATAGCAAACTTGAAATTATAAAAATAAAAGGAGAGATTAATAAAATTGAAACTAAAAAAAAACTTTTGAATTAATACAAATTAATAAAACCAACCTAATTAATTAATTATTAATAAACGTGAATTGATTATTATTTATTTATATAATTTTGTTTATATTTATTTATAAATTATTAATCAATAATGAAATAAATAAAAATAAATGATTTAATTTAATTAGAAATCAATAATAAAAGTTAATTTAAAAACTATGGAAAAAACAACAAAATATATAAACCTTTAGTTAATTTGATTAGAAAAACAAAGTGGAAAATCAAATTGTTAGTTTCAAAAATGAAAAGGGAGAACTATCCACCAATGAAGAGGAAATAGAGCAATTATCAGGAGTTACTTTGCCCAACTTAATGGCAATAAATTTGATCACCTAAGTTAAATGGAGGAATACCTACAAGAATATAAATTGCCCAGATTAACAGAAAAGAAAATAAATTACTTAAATAGAAAAAGAAACAAAACAAGCTATTAATCAACTCCCTAAGGAAAAACCCCCAGGACTAGATGGATTTAGATGTGAATTCTACCAAACATCTAAAGAACAATTAACTCCAATACTATGTAAACTATTTGAAAAAATTGGGAATGAAGAAGTACCAAATTCCTTTTATGACAGATATTGTACTGATACATAACAAGATAGGACGAAAGCAGAGAAAGAAAATTATAGACCTATTTCCCTAATGAATACAAAAATCTTAAATAAAATATTAGCAATAAGATTACAAAAAATCATCCCCAGGATAATACACCATGATCAAGTATGATTTATACCAGGAGTGCAGGGCTGATTCAATATTAGGAAAACTATTAGCATAATTGACTATATCAAAAAACAAAAAGAGAACTAGCTTAAACATCAGTAGGAAACATTTGTATTATGCAATAAAATAGCAGGAAAAGTCAAAGAAAATTGTGTCATCTTTTCTAAAGACTTCTAAAGAATGGGATAGATAGCTAAGTAGGAATTTTGAAGAGTTGTTCTCCAGAAGAGCATAGGAAGGAACTAAATGTCCACTAAATGGACCTTTCAAAATCAGTCTCCTCTGAAATTTAAATTTAAATAGAAAAAGCCTATGTTAGTAATTTGATATGAATAATATTGTAGAATTTTAGAGTGGAAAGAAATTATTGATGTTATGGAATACTTTCATGTTGACAACTGCATTTCATCAAAAGCAGAACCATATTCTTTTTTTTATAACTACTGCTTGCTTGTTTCTACTATGCCTGATGTCACAAGAAGAGGATGATTTGTATTTCTGTGGCAGTTCAGAAAGTTTATGTGATTTGCCTTGTCTGGACTTTTCTTGGTAGCAGGGTTTATTTTGTACAATTTTTTTTTTCTCTTGTCTAACACCTAATTTCTATAGTTGGAACCTTCAAAGCTGGAAACATCTATTTTACTACCCAACCATGGAAAACCTCACCATTCTATAATGAAAACCTTGAAGCTACTAGACAGAATTAATGGGTAAAATGTTGGATTTGAAGTCAGGAGGTCCCAAATTCAATGTACTTCAAATACTTTCTAGCTATGTGGTCCTAGGCAAGTTACTTGATCTCTTAAAATATCAATTTTATTATCTGCAAAGTGAAAGGATTGCATTAAAAAAAAAAAAAAACCATCAAGGTCATTTCCATTTCTCAGATTATGAACGCTTGTTTTTTGCTGCATCCTATATTTACTTTGAGGGACTTGGTGATGGCAAACCATGAGCCCTACCCATTGAGTCTTAGAGGAAGAGTGTAAACTTAATGTTACTATGCATGTTCTCAGTTGAAGACATATATAATGTATGGAATTGTGCTATTATACTGCAGGGAAATATTTCTTTTGACTCTCTGTGGAGGGAATAGAAGGTCAATTAGAACCCTTCCTTTGTGCCAGCATACCTGGCCAACCTATGTTGCACACTTATGGTATCCAATATACCATATAGTCTCTCATATTTCCATCATAGGTGTTATACATAGGAAATAATAGTAAAAATAATGGCATTTATATTGTACTTTAATGTTTGCACAATTCACATATTATCTCATTTTGTCTTAATAACAGTCCTGGGAGTTAAGTGCTATTGTTATCTCTATTTTACAGATGAAGAAACAGGTAGATAACGGGTAAATGACTTGATAAAGTCACAAAACAAATTTATGTCTGAAGCTATATTTGTACTCATTTTTTTAGATTCTAGGACCAATAGTAATGTTAAGTGGTTTAATTATATAGCTCCAATATGTCACTGAAAGTTTCTACCTTCTAGTCATAGGACTCCCTCTTCATGCTGAGATAAGAAGACAATCATCTTGTTGGTGGGATTGTGAATACATCCAGTCATTCTGGAGAGCAATTTGGAACTATGCTCAAAAAGTTATCAAACTGTGCATACCCTTTGATCCAGCAGTGTTTCTACGGGGCTTATACCCCAAAGAGATACTAAAGAAGGGAAAGGGACCTGTATGTGCCAAAATGTTTGTGGCTGCCACAAACATTTTATAGTGGCTAGAAGCTGGAAAATGAATGGATGTCCATCAATTGGAGAATGGTTGGGTAAATTGTGGTATATGAATGTTACGGAATATTATTGTTCTGTAAAGAATGACCAGCAGGATGAATACAGAGAGGACTGGTGAGACTTACATGAACTGATGTTAAGTGAAATGAGCAGAACCAGGAGATCATTATATACCTCAACAATGATACTGTATGAGAATGTATTCTGAAGGAAGTGTGTTTCTTCAACAAAGAGATCTAATTCAGTTTCAATTGATCAATGATGGAGAGAAGCAGCTACACTCAAAGAAAGAACACTGGGAAATGAATGTAAACTGTTTGCATTTTTGTTTTTCTTCCCAGGTTATTTATACCTTCTGAATCCAATTCTCCTTGTGCAACAAGAGAACTGTTCGGTTCTGCACACATCTATTTATCTAGGATATACTGTGACATATTTAACATATAAAGGACTCCTTGCCATCTGGGGGAGGGAGTGAGGGAGAGAGAGGAAAAATTGAAACAGAAGTGAGTGCAAGGGATAATGTAAAGAATTACCCAGACATGGGTTCTGTCAATAAAAAGTTATAATTATGAAAAAAAAGATAATTATCCCCCAAATTCTAGTCATATACCTCATTGCATCCCTTCCTTGCTATTGACTTACTTTTGTAGTTGGTAGTACCAGCTACTTCTAGTTTAAGGAAAAGGGATGTGTGCTGTCATGCTTTTGTAATTCTAGATTCCTCTCTTAGTTTGGGAGACAGGTACTACCCTCTTCTTTTTTCTCTGTCCTTTGTTTCCTTTTTCTGATACTTTGTATTTATTCCTAACTTTATACATCTTCATTTAAGCTACATTGCATTCCTTTAAATAAAGGATAATTTACTTGGGTTCTGCCAAGGAATTCGTATGATAAATTTCATGAGGTCTCAAAACTTATATGGAAAAAACCCCTCAGAAATCAAAAACTATATAGTCATTATTTTTCCACTAACTTCTAAATGAAATTTATCACTTCCTTCAATTATTTAACAAATATTATTCTGAGAAGGCTGATCTCAAAGTGTTCATGGCATGAAAAAATTAAGAACCCAAAGTGTAAATAAATGCTCCAAATACTGGAATCTTGCTTTTAGTACTAAGCCCCCATTTGTTCTCAAATCATTATATTGAACTGGAACAACTTTTAAAAACACATTTGAGTTCTTACTAATTATGCTTACTATTACTAATTTCTATTAGTTACTATTATTAATTTTTTGTTGTTATCTTTAACATGCCTAAAGAGAACTATAAATTGAGAATACAAAAAAATTTAAACTTATGTTTTAGACAATTGTTCCTTTTATTCTTTAATGGCTTTATGTTGACACTGATAGAGGATTTGTTTGTATCAGTAAAAATATAGATCAAATCTTCTCGTCCTACTCAGTTCTTTTCCAAAGGGATCCATAAATATTTCAATACAGTTAAACTGGATAAACTGAAGGTCTTCTTATGACTCTTTTATCTCAGAGAAACCATTTTGGTATGCCAATTCACACTACTTAATTTTATTTAACAAATATTTATTAAATTCAAGACATCATACCAAGCCTGAAGACAAAACTAGAGCATTCTCAAACCTAAAAAATCTTAGTCTACAACTACAAGTTGCAACATGCATATTGTTAAGCAAATACAAGTTAATTTGAGGAGGAAGAAAGTTGTAGTACTTGCTTTATAATCATTTATTTTTTATTGATTCCTTTTAGGTTATTTCTTTTGCTCATCATCTTTAGCAACATAGTGCCATGTTTGAATATACAGGTTCAAATGATTACTCTGTTAACTATGTGACATTTGAGAAAGTGCTTCTAATCTTACAGTTTCCTCAACTGTAAAATGAAGCAGCCTTTTTAAAGAACTGCACTGTTTACCTCCTGGTATAAGGAAGGGGATAGAAAAATTGCCTGCCTCACTCAATAGTGGCCTTACTCTGAAATGTGAGAATCCCACACCAAAAAAAATGTGTTCACAAAATTTTTTGTGAAGATGATTCTACTTACCACTGGTACTTGTACACATGCTCATGGACAACACAAGATCCAATAGTCCCAAGGTGCAGACAGCTGTTGTTGCAAGATTACTCAGCAGATACTGCATCTAACTGGTAGTCTTGAGTGAAACAGATTTGATGAATAAAGGCCAGCTTATTGATTATTATTATTGTTGTTGTTTTTGATATTGAAGCTGGTGCACATTTTTTTTCCCTTGGAGTTGCTGTTGCCATGAAGCTGATGTAGGTTTTAAAATCAAATCTAATCTAGTCATCAAGTTCATATGCCTCCCAAAAGGAGTGAATGACAGGTTCATGACAATATGATTGCCATATGCAGGAAAAGCTCCATGTCACCATGTGCATATATTCTTACTACAATAAACACCAATGATGTCAAAGAAAAATTCTATGAAGACCTGGAAATCATCCTTATCAATGTGTCTAAAGATGAAAAGCTTGAAATTTTGGGTGATTTTAACACCAGAGTAGGCACATATCAGATATGGCAGAATCCTTGGGAGGAATAGAGTAAGAAACAGAAACAGCAATGTCACTTACAAATGAAGACTTGTATGTCTTACGACCTTCTCATAAATGAGATCTTCTGATTACCTAATTGCAACAAAACATTGCAGATGCACTTTCACAGCAAGCACTGGCATTGATAGACTATATCATTGTAAGGAGAAGAGACAGGAAGGAGGTGAGGGTGACTAAGGTAATGTGTACTAGAAAATGCTGAATGAAGCATAGACTTGTCCTCTCTAAGCTAAATATTTGTGTTAGACAAAAATGATGGCCTCAAGGCAAGACAACTACCAGAAGACTTACTGTGTCAACAGATTAAAGTGTTTCTCCCAGTGTGAACATTTAATTGCTGACCTAGAGGGAAATCTGAGTCAGCACATAGTTAGCAACAGTGGAGCAGAAAAGCAGTGGGCAGCTTTCGAGATTTAGTGTACAGTACTGCATTTGTTCATCTGGGCTAGAACTTGTGCAACAGCAGGACTGGTTTGACAAAAATGGTGGGGGGAATTCAGAAGCTGTTAAATGAGAAATAAGAACTCCAAAAGCCTGCATCAGCTTGTTTATCTCTAAGAAGACAATGTTCAGCTTCATCAAAAGTAAAGTGCAAGTGAAACTTAGAGAGAGGAAGGATTCTTGGCACAATAATAAGGCCATTGAGATTCAATTCAAACAGCAATAATCTAAAGCACTTCTGTAATGTCCTAAAAACTATTTTGGGGCCAAAAACCTCTGGTGCATTTCAAGTACTCCATATTGATGGAGCCACACTGATCAGTAATATAATGTGATATTCTCAAGACTGTCATCAACCAATGCTGAAGCAATCGACCATGTACCTTATGTTTCAGTCAATCTTTCTTTAGCCAAATTTCCCTGAAGAAGTGATGCTGAATATCATTAGGCTTTTCTTGAGTATCAAAGCACCTGATACTGATTCTATCCCAACAGAGATCTACAAAACAGGGATCCACCACTCATATAGAAATTGGACTGAAATCTTCCAGATTAAATACAAGAGAAAATTATCCTCCTGGAGATGAAGGATACTCCCATTATCAATCTCTATGGTTGGTTGTTGTCTTTCAAGCTTGAAGAGGATCAAAATAACATCACTATATTAGAGTCAAGGCATAGTGTGTGTGATTATGGCTGATAAAGTAAATGTGAACTCAGAAGGCTCTCCCACAAGTCAAGGAACAAATAGTCCATATAGACATTTAAAGTGGAGAAAAAAAATTTGCATATTGTGCATAAAGTGGAGAAGAAAAAATTTCTTTAGAGCTACTGCAATTCTGCTTTTCACATAGAGAGCAGTATCTTCTTTGACATGGGCATACCATACTGTGTTCTTGTGTATTAGAATTGCTTCCACAGTTCTTCAGAAAGAGTTTAAGAACGTCCTTGTATTGTTTTTGTTTTCTGACCCCTATGTGAGTACTTTCTGGGTGTGAGTTCTTTTAAAATAGTTTTTTAAGGGCAAATATATATTTGCCATTTGAAAAACATGGCCAATCCTTCGGAGTTGGGCTTTCTGCAATAGAGTTTGAATGATCAGCAGTTCAGATCAAGAAAGGACCTCAGTGTCCAGTTACCTAATCTTGTCAGATGATCTTCAGAATCTTCCCAAGACAATTCAAATGTAAATAATTCAGATTCCTGATGCTGGCATACTATCCAGGTTTCACAAGCATATAACAATGATGTCAACATAATGACTCTGTAGCCATTTCAGCTTGGTAGGCAATCTAATACCTCTTTTCTCCCACACTTTCCTTCGAAGTTTCCTAAACATGGAAGTGATTCTGACAATGGGTACATCGACGTCATCAATGTGTACATCTCAGTATTATTGCCAAATTTTGAAACTCCATGTCAAAGAGAAAATTTTGCAAGGAAAAAATCAATTCAAATACGCTGGAGCAACAATTAGAATTGTGCAGTAGTTATCAACAGCTACAGTAAAAGATCACAAGTCCTGGAATCATATATTTTGGCAATCAAAAGAACTTGGTCTGTAGCCAAAGATATCATATCCACCAAAATTATCCATAATATTGAATGGGAAAAAAAAACATTTAATGAATTTGCAGATTTTCAGGACTTTCTATTAACCAAATCAGAACTCAAAAGAAAATTTAACATATAAGAGCCAATATTCAAAATTAATTTTAAGGAATTTAACATGGACATGGAAATGTATACCTATGTTTAAGACTGATATCAGTAATTGAGTAGCTCAAAAGAAAAATTTAAATGAGATGCAGAGAAAGAATAGATACCGAGGCATTAGAGAGGGAAAGAGGCCTTGTAATTTTGAAAGCTACTCACATGGCGAATGGGTTAAATAGGTAACACTACATATATACCATGAAACTTATAGCACCCTCCAAAATCTATAAAGAAATAAGGGGGGAGGGATAAGTAGATGGGTATGCAAAGGTTGAGAGAAGAAGACAAGGGAGGGATCCCTGAATTGGAGTTAGGTAACAATAAGTCAAGTTATGGAGCAGAATTTAATGAGAAATCAGTAGGAATAGGAAAGACATATGCATATGTGGGGTATGTATGTGTGTGTATGTACTACATATGTATACATAAATATATATTTTCTTAACTGTAGCTTTCATCTTGGGATGAAAGAGAGATATGTATCTCTATGTGTATATGCATATATACATCTACTTATGTATTACATATCTACATATGTATATGTAAATATATCCTTTCTTAACTATAGCCTGCTTGGGATGATAAGGGGGACAAAAAGGGAAGAAAAAGAATAAAGTAAAAAAGGTGTACAGCAGAGAACTAAAGAACAATTTACAAAGAAGTAAAGAAAAGACCAACACTAATGAATAAAATTTCTTCTACTAACACATATATTATTTTTAAAATTGGTGTTTGTTGTTATATATTTTGAACCTTCCTTGATGTTCTGCTAGGCTTATGAATATTTTTTCTTTTGTTTCATTTTGTTTTGTATTGCTTTTCTGTTTTTCTTTTTTCTCATTCTCTTTCTTCAAATAAAATAAATTTAGAAAAAAAGTGAACGTCTTTGGTCTTCTTACTGAGCCAAGAATCCTGAATCTCTCTTAAGTTTCTTTGGATGGAGTTAAATATTGCCTTATTAGAGATGGATGAACTACCTTGCTGGTATGCCCTATGGAGTGCTCTCTCTCTCTCTCTCTTTTTTTTTGTCAATTTCTTTTGACTTTCCCCATCACTTCAATCAAATCAGCCCTGATATTTGTAAGTCTTCTGATCCAGATGAGTAAATATAGTGCTATTCACCAAATCTCTGAAAGCTATACACTCCTTTTCTATCCCTGTATTGCCAACTAAATGATGAATGTGCATCTATGTAGAGTCTTATTGTGTTAGGAAACAGAAGACAGTGTTGGTTATGAGAAGATCATGAGACACATAAAACCTCAGTAGTAAGTGATCATTGATGTAAGTTTTTCTAACTTCAATCCTCCTAAGGATTCCCTGCTATGTCTGAGAGTTTGTGCCTACTCTGGGGTTAGAGTCCCAAGGTAGTCTTTCTTTTAGCCATTATTGGTAAGATTCTCCTTAATCAGTTCATCCTTCAAATGGAAGATGGTCATTTGTTCTATACCAGTGTGACTTCAGAAGGAACTGGGAAATGATTGATATGAAGTTTGCTGCCCAAAACAACTTCAAAAGAAATGCCAGAAGAAGAGAAATTTATATCCAAAGAACATCAACCTAATTGAGTCATTCTATAATGTCAGTTGTGAGGACTTGTAAAAAAATTGATCATGGCAAATTTTGATTGCTCAGAGAACTTCATCAGTATTATAGCTACTTTAATGTTAGCATGCTCACACTGGTTCTGAATGAAGAAATATACTCTCATGGTTTCCCAGTAACCAGCGAAGTGAACAAGGGCTGTGTGCTTTCTTCTTTGCTTTTTATTGTGATGTTTTCCATGATGTCAGGAGCCTTTAGTGAACTCACATCAAGGTCAACTACTGCATTGATGCAAAAATATTTAACTTGAAAGGGTTCCTAACATTATGTATATACACACATGTATATATATTTGCATCAATTTTTTCTTAGGGATTGGTATCTAACCTACAGAAACAATTAATAGACATCTATAAAATATGTATTAATGTATAACATGTAATATATATGATATTCATGTATAATCAAAACCAATTGACATATATGCCTATGCTTTGGTAATAGAAAAACAAACTATATGAAAATATTTTAAAACAGACTAGTTATTAATAAATACTATACATGGGGCAGCTAGGTAGTGCAGTGAATAGAGCACCAGCCCTGAAGTCAGGAGAACCTGAGTTCAAATCTGGCCTCAGATACTTAACACTTCCTAGGTCTGTGACCCTGGGCAAGTCACTTAACCCCAATTTCCTCAGCAAAAAAAAAAAAAAAAAATTATACATAACTGCCAATGACCGCTATATGATACACCCCTTCCACACACATTATCTTCAAAAATAGTCAACTATATGACAAGTTCATAAACTTTCCTTCCTTCCTGTCTTCCTGTCAGGTGTCTCATTTTTACAAAATTATAACAACAGATAATAAGATTGATATTTGAGAATCGCAAATCAAATAAGGTGACCACTCAATTTCCATATGAAACTCAGTTGCCTTTATCTAAAAGCAATTCATACTTCTCTGATTTAATAAAATAGGATCAGTCTTAATATATTAAATGTCTTTTTTTAAAAAAATGAACTTGGGGTTTCAGAAATCCACATGAAATGATTTAACTCTTAATATATAAATGGCACAAAACTCTGACATTCTTGGAGTATAAGGTATAGTGTGTATGTGTGACAGAGAGACAAGGAGACAGAGAGACAGAGACAGAGGAAAGACACACAGAGACAAACGGGACAGAAAGAGAGGCAGATCTCTACCTCTTTATATATGTTTCTTTACCTTTTTCAGATGTTCCACAAATCTTTTTCTTTTTGATAAAAGTGGAAGACAAGGAATGTGGAACACTACAACTACTGTCAGATTCTTCTTATGTTTTGTTTAGATTTTCTGACCTACTGATTTTTTTTCATTTAAAAAAATTCATTATTACAAAAGATATTTGGATGGGTAGATTCATGGGGTTGCATGAACTCAGAAATGAAGTTTATATAAAATTTAAAAAATTCTATTTTATATAATATATGCATAACATAAAATATATACAATATGTATGTATGTATACTATATATATACACACATACATATAATATCACAGTAATTTCTTTTAGCTGGCCTCAACTTTGTACTCTCAATTCCAGAAGAGAGAATGTTGTTGTTTATGCTTAGTACTAGAAGAGATTCAATAATATCATAATGTTGGGGTCAAGCTACAGTGTATTCAACTGTGGCTAGTCAGTCTAATTCAAGAATAATGGAATATCTGCTTCCAAACCAAAAGTAGCACAGATACAGTCTCAACAATTCTGGCCTTCTGGATCACCAAATCAGATCTTTAAAAAGAGAATTGATTGAATGACTTTAGAGAAATATTTGTATCTCAATTTAGATTTAGACCTACCCATTTCAATGTGTGATTGCATTATTATAAAGGAGTTCACTAAGTGGTAAGAACCTAAACCCATGTAGATAGAAGTAATTAGAAACTTTTTTATCTATTACTTAAAAGTTGTTAGACATTTGATTGGAGTACTGAAAGGTTGTGACTTATCTATAATCATACAGGTAGTTGTGATGACTGCGTTTAGCACCCAGGGTATTTTAAAATCAGTTGGGAGTCAGGATAAGCGAAAGTCCTTGATTTTTATTCTTTGTGGTGGTGAAGGGAGATTTCAATAGCAATGTGACATGAATCTGGCCAGCAGTGCCTCTGGTTCTCACACTCCACCTACCAAATCTTCTATGCAATCTCCTATACAACACATCAAACTTGCACAGAGAGTGGGGTGGGGCCATTCTTTCTCCAAGCATATGTTAATAGAGTATTGTCCAATTGAGTGCATTTGCTCAGCTTCAGCCCATTACAGGTAGCATGGTTTAGAAATCGGACTTGATTGTTGACATGCAATTTTTTATAGTTACATAATTTAAAAATATTTATTCTTCTATTTATTTTTAAATTTCCCCCTGTTATATGTAAAAGCAACATTTTTCATATACATTCATTTTTACACGTTTCCTTATGAATCATTTGGGAGAGAAAAATCAGAAAAAAAAAGGAAAACTGTAATAGAGAAAAAAGCAGAAGAAAAAGAAAAAAGTAAACATAGGATGTGTTAATTTACATTCTGTCTCCATAGTTCTCTCTCATGATATGAATGTCATTTTCCATACAAAATTTATTGGGATTGTCTTAGTTCACTGAACTGCTGAGAAGAACCAAGTCTTGTTAGAATTGATCATCACACAATCTCACTGTTACTATGTACAATATATTCCTGATTCTGCTTGTTTCACTGAGCATCAATTTGTACACATCTTTCCAGGCCTTTCTAAAATGAGCTTGTTCAATTTTATAAGAGCAATAATATTCCATAACTTTCATATACCATAACTTATTCAGCTATTCCCCAGTTGATGGACATCTACTCATTTTCCAATTCTTTGCCACCACAAAAAGAACTGCTACAAACATTTTTCCTCATGTGGGTCCTATTCTCTCCTTTATGATTTCTTTGAGATACAGACACAGTAGTGGCACTATGGATCAAAAGATATGCATAGTTTTATAGCCCTTTAAGCATAGTTCCAAATTGCTCTTCAGAATGGTAGGATCATTTCACAATGCCATAAACAATGTATTAGTTTTTCAGTTTTCCTACATCCCCTCCAACATTTATCATTATTTTTTCCTGTCTTAGCAAATCTGAAAGATATGAGGCAGTACCTCAAAATTGTTTGTTTTAATTTACATTTCCTTAATTAATAGTAATTTAGAGCATTTTTTCATATGATGATAGATGAATTTAATTTCTTTATCTAAAAATTGTCTGTTCATATCCTTTGACCATTTATCAATTGGGGAATGACTTGTATTCTTACAAGTTTGACAGCGTTCTCTATATATTTTAGAAATGAAGCCTTTATCAGAAATACTGTCTGTAAAAAATTTCTCTACCTTTGTATTTCCCTTCTAATAGTGTCTGTGTTGGTTTTGTTTGTACAAAATCTTTTAAATTTAATGTAATCAGTAATGTCTATTTTGCATTTCATAATATTCTCTAATTCTCTGGCCATAAATTCTTCCCATTTTGAAAGATTTGATAGGTAAATGATCTTTTGCTCTCTTAATTTGCTTATGGTTTCATCCTTTATGCCTTAGTCATGTACCTATTTTGACCTTATTTTGGTATGGAGTGTGAGAAGTAAGTTTATGCTGAGTTTTTGACCAATTATTTTTCAGTTTTCCCAATAATTTTAGTGAAATAGTAAGTTATTATCTAAGATGCTGGGATTTTAGGATTACTAAATACTAGACACTATAGTCATTAATTATTGTATCATGTGTAACTAACTGATTCCACTGACTTATCATGCTTATTTCTTAGCCAGTACCATATGTTTTGATTATTGCTGTTTATAATAGTTTTGGATCTAGTACTAATGAATTACCATCTTTTGCATTTGTCCCATTAATTCCCTTGATGTTTTTGGCCTTTTGTTCCTCCAAATGAATTTTATTATTATTTTTTTTAGCTCTGTAAAATAAACTTTTGGCAGTTTGATTGACATGACACTGAACAAGTAGACCAATTTAGGTGGAATTCTCTTTTTTATTATATTAGTTTGGCCTACCAATGAGCAACTGATATTTTTCCAATTGTTTAGATCCAACTTTATGTGAAAAGTGTTTTTTTAAAATTGTATTTATAGAGTTTCTGGGTTTGTCTTGGCAGCTAGACACCCAAATATTTTATTTTGTCTACTTATTTTAAATGAAATTTTTCTTTCTATCTATCACTGCTAGGCTTTGTTAGTAAGATATAGAAATATTGATCATTTGTGTGTGTTTATTTTATATACTTAAACTTTGTTAGAGTTATTAATTGTTTTAAGTAAATTTTTGGATGATTTTCTAGGATTCTCTAAGTATACCTTCATGTCAAATGCAGAGAATGATAGTTTTATTTGCTCATTGCCTATTCTAATTCCTTAATTTTTTTCTTTTATTATTGCTAAAGCCAACATTTCTAGTACAGTATTTAATAATAGTGGTATTAATGGGCATTCTTGTTTTTCCCCTGATTTTACTGGGAATGCTTCTAGCTTCTCCCCATTACAAAAAATGCTTGCTTTTAGGTAGATACTGTTTGTCATTTTAAGGAAAATTCTATTTATTCCTATGCTTTTCATGTTTGCAATAGGAATGGATGCTATATTTTGTCAAAAGCTTTTTCTGAATTTTTTGAAATTATCATATGATTTCTGTCAATTTTGTTATTAATTTGGTCAATTATGACAACAGTCTTCCTGATATTGAATCAACTCTGCATTCTTGGTATAAATCTCATTTGGTCATAGTATATTATCTTGCTGATAACTTATTGTAATCTTTTTTGCTAATATTTTATTTAAATATTTGCATCAATATTGATTTCTTTCTCTATTTTGGTTCTTCCTGGTTTAGGTATCAATGCAATATTTGTGTCATAGGAAACAAAATTGGCAGGACTCCTTTATCTATTTTCCCTAAGAGTTTACATAGTTTTGAAATTAATTGTTCTTCAAATGTTTGGTAGAATTTCTTGTAACTCCATCTGGCCCTGCAGATTTTTTTTCTTTTTTTTTCTTTTCTTTTCTTTCTTTATTTTTTTAAATAACTTTTTATTGATAGAACGCATGCCAGGGTAATTTTTTACAGCATTATCCCTTGCATTCATTTCTGTTCCGATTTTTCCCCTCCCTCCCTCCACCCCTTCCCCCAGATGACAAGCAGTCCTTTACATGTTGAATGGGTTTCAGTATATCCTAGATACAATATATGTGTGCAGAACCGAACAGTTTTCTTGTTGCACAGGGAGAATTGAATTCAGAAGGTATAAATAACCCGGGAAGAAAAACAAAAATGCAAGCAGTTTATATTCATTTCCCAGTGTTCTTTCTCTGGGTATAGCTGCTTCTGTCCATCTTTGATCAATTAAGGCTCTCTTTATCGAAGAGATCCACTTCCATCAGAATACATCCTCAAACAGTATCGTTGTTGAGATATATAATGATCTCCTGGTTCTGCTCATTTCACTCAGCATCAGTTCATGTAAGTCTCGCCAGTCCTCTCTGTATTCATCCTGCTGGTCATTCCTTACAGAACAATAATATTCCATAACATTCATATACCACAATTTACTCAACCATTCTCCAATTGATGGACATCCTTTCATTTTCCAGCTTCTAGCCACCACAAACAGGGCTGCCTCAAACATTTTGGCACATACAAGTCCCTTTCCTTTCTTTAGTATCTCTTTGCGGTATAAGCCCAGTAGAAATACTGCTGGATCAAAGGGTATGCACAATTTGATAACTTTTTGAGCATAGTTCCAAATTACTCTCCAGAATGGCTGAATGTGTTCACAATTTCACCAACAATGTATCAGTGTCCCTGTTTTCCCACATCCCCTCCAACATTCCCCATTATCTTTCCCTGTCATTCTAGCCAATCTGACAGGTGTGTAGTGGTATCTTAGAGTTGTCTTAATTTGCATTTCTCTGATTAATAATGATTTGGAGCATATTTTCATATGTCTATAAATAGTTTCAATTTCTTCGTCTGAGAATTGTCTGTTCATATCCTTTGACCATTTATCAATTGTAGAATGGTTTGATTTCTTATAGATTAGAGTCAATTCTCTATATATTTTGGAAATGAGGCCTTTATCAGAACCTTTGATTGTAAAAATGTTTTCCCAGTTTATTGTTTCCCTTCTAATCTTGTTTGCATTTGTTTTGTTTGTACAAAAACTTTTCAATTTGATATAATCAAAATTTTCTATGTTGTGGAAGATTTTTTTTCTTAGGGAGTTCATTGATGGCTTGTTTAATTTCTTTTCCTAAAATGGGATTATGTAAATTATTTATTTCCTTTTCTGTTAATCTGGGCAATATATAGATTTGTAAATATTCATCCATTTCAATTAGATTGTCAGATTTGTTGGCATTCAGTTGGGCAAAATAAATCCTAATTATTGCTTTGATTGCTTTTTCAAGGGTAAATTTGCTCTTTTTATTTTTGATACTGATAATATATTTTTAAATTTCCTTTTCCCAATCAAATTAATCTAAGTTTTATCTGTTTTGTTCATCTATTTTTCATAAAAGCAATTCTAAGTTTTATTAATTAGTTCAATAGTTTTCTTAGTTTCAATTTTATTTATCTCTCCTTTGACTAACAGGATTTCTAATTTGGTATTTAATTGGGGATTTTAAACTTGTTCTTTTTCTAGTTCTTTTAGTTCCATGTCCAATTCATTGATTTCCTCTTTCTCTATTTAATTCATGTAACTATTTGGAGATACAAAATTTCCCCTAAGGACTGCTTTGTCTGCACCTCATAGGTTTTGTTATATTATTATTGTCTTATTATTGTCATTCTCTTGCATGACATTATTGATTACTTCTATGATTTTTTGTATGACCCATTCATTTTTTAGATGATTTAATTTCCATTTGGTTTTTAGTTTAACTGTCCCTGGTCCTTCATTGAATGTAATTTTTACTGCATCATGATCTGAAAAGGAAGCACTTAGTATTTCTGCCTTTCTTAATTTGATCGTGAGATTTTTATGCCATAATACATGATCATTTTTTTGTGTAGGTTCCATGTATTCCTGAGGAAAAAAATTTTTTTTTCTATCCTTATTCAATTTTATCCAGAGATCAATCATATCTAAGTTTTCTAAGATTCTTTTAACTTCCATAGTTTTTTCCCTTGTTTATTTTGTGGTTAAGTTTATCTAATTCTCAAAGGAAGACATTGAAGTTCCCTACTAATATAGTTTCATGTTGTATTTCTTCCTGTAACTGGCTTAATTTCTTTTCTAAAAATATATGCTCTATCACTTGTGCATATATAATGAATTGTTTATGGTATCTTTTAACAAGATGTAGTTTCTTTATCTCTTTTTAATTAGATCTATTTTTACTTTTGCTTTATCTCATCACAATTTCTATCCCTTTTTGTTTGTTTGTTTATTGTTGTTTGTTTTGTTTGTTTGTTTGTTTTGGCTGAAGCATAAAACATTCTACTCTAGCCTTTACCCTTACTTTGTATGATCTCTCTGTTTCAAATGTGTTTCTTGTCAACATATTGTAGAGTTCTATTTTTTAATCCACTCTGCTAGTCACTTATTTTTTATGGGAGAGTTCATCTCATTTAATCACAGTTGTGATTACCAGCTTTGTATTTTCCTCCATCCTATTTTCTTGTCTTTATATACTTTTGTCTTCTCTTTCCACGCTGTTCCTCTTTAGTAGTATTTTGTTTCTAATTCACCCCATCTTCAAACTGTCCTCCGTTCTGTCCTCCCTTTTCTTATCCCTTTCTCTTAGGGTTTCTTCCCTTTCTTCTATTCATCCACTTCCTTTTCTTTCTCCTTTCTCCTCCTATTTCATTATAGGGTAAGATAAATTTTTATATCCAAAAGAGTGAATATATTATTCCCTCTGTGAACCCAAACTGATGAGATTAATAAACAAATACTCATTTCCCTCCTTTCTTTCCCTCTATTGAAATAGATCTTTTATGCCTCTTCTTGTTGTCTAATTTGTCTCATTTTGTCTTCTCTTTTCTCTTCTCCTAGTACAATTCTTTTTTTATCCATTAATGTCTTTTTCTTTGATATTATCACATCAGAGTCTATTTACAACTATACCCTCCATCCATGTAGGCCCCTTCTAGTTGTTGTAATAATAGATTTAATTCTCAAGAATTACAGATATCATGTTCCTATCAAGGAATGTAAATAGTTTATATATTTATTTTTTCCTTGTTTACCTTTCTATGTTGCTCTTGAGTTCTGTATTTGGAAATCATATTTTCTGTTTAGTTCTTTTTTTTTTTTTAACAGAAATGATTGAAAGTCTCTTATTTCATTAAAATTCCATCATCTCCCTTGAATGATGATTCTGAGTCTTACTGAATAGTTAATTCTTGGTTTTAATCCTAGGTTCTTTGCCATCCAGAATAGGGTATTCCAGGCCTTCTGATCCTTTTTTGTAGAGGCTGCTACATTGTGAGTAACCATGACTGTTATTCCTTCATATTTGAATTGTTTTTTCTTGCAGTTTTCAGTATTTTTTTCCTTTGAGATTATAGTTTTGGAGTTTTGCAACAATGTTCTTTGGGGTTTTCCTTGTGGGATCTCTTTCTGGAGGTGATCTATGGATTCTTTCAATGATTATTTTGCCCTCTGGTTCTTGTATATTGGGCAGTTTTCCTTGATGATCTTTAGAAGAATGCTGTTCAGGACCTTTTTTTGACTGTGATCTTCAGGTAGATCAATAATTTTAAAATTGTCTTTCCTAGTATTTTCCAAGTTGGCTGTTTTTTCAATGAGATAGTTCATATTTTCTTCCAATTTTTCATTCTTTTTAGTTTGTTTTGACTGATTCTTGATATCTCATACAGTTATTTGCTTCTGTTTGCCTTGTTCTAGATTTTCTTCAGTTAGCTTTTGTAGCTCTTTTTCCATTTAATTCATTCTACTTTTCAAGGTATTGTTTTCATATATATATATATATATATTTGCATTTGGTCTATGGTATTTTTTAAGGAATTGATTTCTTCTGTGGATTTTTTTTTTTTTTGCATTTAACCACTTGTATATTTTTACAATAATAGGCTTTTTATTTTTCAAAATACACGCAAAGATAATTTTTAACATTCACCCTTGCAAGACTTTATTTTTCAAATTTTTCTCACTCCCTTCTCACCTTTTCCTTCTTCTAGATTGCAAGTAATCCAATATAGGTTAAATATGTGCAATTCTTCTAAACATATTCCCATATTTATCATGCTGCTCAAGAAAAATCAAATCAAAAAGGGAAAAATGAGAAAGATAAAGCAAGCAAGCAAACAATTAAAGGTGAAAATACTATATTATGATTAACATTTAATCACCATAGTCTTCTCTTTGGATGCAGATGGCTCTCTTCATCAAAGTCTATTGGAATTAACCTGAGTTACCTCAAGAGCCAAATCCATTACAGTTGATCATCACATAATCTTGTTGTTGCTGTGTACAATGTTCTCTTGGTTCTATTCACTTCACTTAGACTTACAGGAATGCTTTCTTCAGACAATTTTTGTCCTTCTTTTTCCAGGCTGATGACTTTCTCTTACATACCTTTCATTTCTTTTCCTACTTTTTCTTCTGCCTCTTTAAAAAAAAAAAAATTATGAGCACTTCCAAGAAGCTTCTTTGAGCTTGAGACCAGTTCATATCATTCTTTAAAATTTCCCATGTGGGAATTTTGTTTTCATGTGAATTGGTGTTTTTGTCTTCCCTGTACCATAATAGCTTTCTACAGTTAAGATTCTTTTCTGATTCTTGCTTATTTTCTGTCTTTTTTTTTTTCCTCACTATTTTGTTACATTTATGGTCAAGCTCTTCTCCTGTGGTACAGGGGATGCTATCCCAACTTCTTGCACTGTGTTGAGTGTTAACTTTGAGTATAGGGGCTCCTAATGTTTGATGTCTTGCTCACAGTAGGGATTAGCCTTATTTTCTCTCTCTGGTTTCTGGAGCTAGCAATTTGCCTTCTGTGCTAGGATTGGAGGTTGTAACAGTGGCCTGATCTGCTACTAAGTCAGGACCCAGTGTTTTAGTTGCTAATCTACCCTGATTAATATCCTCTCACTGGCTTTCCTAGATGCTCTTCAAGCTTGGCTGAGCATCCTTTTTACCCCATTGAAACTGATCTTTCCTTACCCTGGCATGGATTCTGTCAATACAAAGTTATTATTAAATAAAATAAAATTAAAAAAAAAAAAAAGAAACTGATCTTTCTTGAAGACCTCCTAATTTATCTTGAGCTGGAGAGTTAGTTTCATTCCATCCAATTCTGTTCAGAGACTTGGTTTCAGGTGGTTTTGGGGATCAACTGGGAAGGCTAGAGCAGTTTCCTAGTTTCACTCCACCATCTTGGCTCTGCCCCTGAACTCAGTAATTTTCATTACACCACACTGGAGAAGATTGAATTTCACATCTCAAATATAATCTTTGTAAATAGGAAAGAGCAAATCTCACGTTGTTTCATTTTGGTTTCTCTAAAAGCCAGAGTTTTCCATTATTTTTACTAGAATTTCCAAAATGATATGCTACACCTAAATCCTTATAATTCCAGATAACTAAAGTTTTATTAAAAATATTCAATGCTACAAATATCTTTTTTTTTGCTAAAGAGTTAAATATATTGGGTTTATAAAGAATATTTCTTCTGTATGATATTTTTAAAACACACAATTAGTTTTGATTTCTTTATTTTGTTCTTTAATAAATGCCCAGACCTATCTAGACTTTCATTTATGGATTCTATTGTATATGCCTCCATATTCCATGGTCAAATTAGTTAAGAGATGTCTGCTCTCCATGAATTCTCATACTTGATAACTACTCATTTTCAGCAATATTCAAAGTAAACTTGACCTTTATGTCTTTTCTAAAGAATGATTGAATTCTTTTTCACAGATAATTGCCATATATTTTTTCCTTAATGATAGAAATAAAATGGCTGATTAAGCGTGAGTTGAAAAGCAGTTTTAAACATAAAATATTAAATTATTAGTGACCTTTAAATGGATCAATTCCACTTATGCTAAAAAATTACTAAGAAATACCATATTATATTTGAAAATTAAGAATTGAGTTTAGAGGATAATAACTTTCAGACTATTTAGGAGAGGTGACAGTCACATGTACTTGTCTCTTAATAAAATAAAAATGATGGTCCCACATTTCTTACAGTGACTAAAACCAACAATTTCATTATCTTCCTGAATATTTGTCACAGTTCAATCAGTATTCAAATCATTTAAAAATATTTCCATTTCAGTTTCAAAATAGTAAATACTGATCTGTTTGGGGCCATGATATTAGGCATTTTACAAAGTGAATAGAATTTGTGGAGCTGTGAATTGATGTAGATATTCAGAAAACTGCAAACTGAACTAAGTTCCCAAAGCCACTAAAGTATGTATAATTCTTAAATATGGTATGCCCCAAAGAGATCAAATAAAGAGGACAAAGGACCCACATGCATAAAATCCTCACAGAAATTCTTTTTATAGTGGCAAAACCTCCAAGAAATGGAAATGATACACATCAGTGGGAGAATGGCTGAACAAATAACACAATATGAATATAAAGTAATACTATTGCATCATAAGAAACAATAAAATGAAAGATTTCTGAGATACCATGCAGAATGAAGTAAGGAAGGTCAAGAGAACAATTTAAATGGTAGCAACAATAAATTTAAAAAATTACTTTGAAAAACTTAAAAATAATACTAAATGCAATGACCAACTATAATTCCAGATGGCTGATGAAGATGTAGTATTCCCTATCTTCTACTATTTGTTTATGTGTGTGTGTAAGAGAGAGATAATTGGGGTTAAGTGACTTGCCTAGGGTCACACAGTCAGGAAGTGCTGAGTGGCTGAGATCTAATTTGCACTCAGGTTCTTGTGACTTCAGGGCCAGTTCTCTATCCATTTCACCATCCAGCTGCCCCTATTACCTAGCTGCCTTCTGATAGAGAAGTGAAAGACTGATGGTGCACAGTGAGACAAACATTTAGATAATCTGGGAATTTGTTTTGCTTGACTATTCATATTTGTTATAAAGGTTCTTTAAAGAAAAATGAAACAAAACAAAACTTTTCTCTCCTGGTGGATAAGAAGTAGAGTAAATATTTTTTGGGGGTTGTTGAGGCAGGGAAGGGAATATTATTGTTAATTGAAAACATGTAAAATTTAATTTACAAAACAGTGAGCGGAACAAAAGCAATATAGCCAAAATTAAAAGGAAAAGAGTAAACTGAAAAAAAAAATTACTGCAAGTTTCTCTAATAAAAATCTCATATCTCAAATACATATAGAATTGAATCACATTTAATTGTGAAGCTACATGGTGCAGTGAATAGAATACTGGGTCTAGAGTCAGAAGGATCTGAGTTCAAATATAGCCTCAGATACTTATTAGTTATGTATTCTTGGGCAAATCATTTAACCCTATTTGCCTCAGTTCTCCATCTGTAAAATAAACTGGAAAAGGAAATACCAATTCACTACAATATCTTTGCCAAGGTAACCCCAAAGTCATATATGACTTGTAATATTCGGGCTAACTTTCTGGAGGTCCTCCAGAAGGGCCTTGGTCTCAGTAGAACATATACCATGAGAATGAATAAGAATAGAGTCCAAAGTCTTTTCTGTCTCTTACACAATCTGTGTCTGTCATAGTCTGACCCAGTCTCAGTCTGACCCAGTCTCCTCAAGCAGTCTGCCAGTCTGCCAGTCTCAACTAGTCTCCCTCAGAGTCTGACTTTGTCCCCAGATTAAATACCCTATTATAATTACATCATGTGTGAACTAGAGAGCCATTACATCACCATGCTAAGTATTAAGTGTACATGTGAACTAGAGAACAATCATCTCATTAATTCCACCAAATTAATACCTTGTTTCAAGTGTACTTCCTTCAAGTATACTTCTCCAAAGTTTTGCCCTCTACAATGACTGAACAAGAACAAGGGTCAAATTTATTAAAAAAAAAAATATGAATCATTTCCAAATTGATTAATAGTGATAGCATATAAATAGGTAATTTTCAAAGGAAAAATAAAAGCTATCTATAGTTATGTAAAATATTATAAAACACTATTGATTAGAGAAATGCAAATAACAACTCTGAGGTACAATCTCATGTTTATCATTTTGGCTGAGCTGACAGAAAAGAACAAATTAGAGAGGAAAAATAGAGACACTAATGCACTATTGGTAAAGTTGTGAACTGGTCCAATCATACTGCAGGGCAATTTGGAAATATGCCCAAGGGGCTATAAAATTGTGCATTCTTTTTGTCACATCAATGTCACTACTAGGCCTATATTCCAAAGAGCTCAAAGAACAAAGAAAAAGACCTCTATATGCCAAAAATATTTATAGCAATTCTTTTTATAGTGTCAAAAACTATAAATTAAAGAGGATATGTCCATCAACTGGGCAATAGCTGAATAAATTGTACTGTATGATTGTGATGGAATATATTTGTGCTATAAAAATGATAAAAGGGCATATTATCAGAAAAAAACGAAAATCTGGAAGACATATGAACAATTAAAAAAAAGTGAAAAGAAAAAAAAAAGGATATTGTACACAGAAACAGCAATATTGTATGATAATAAACTGTGAATGATGTAGCTAGTCTGATCTTATTATGGTATGAGAAATTTTGAAGGGCTTATGATGAAAAATGCCAAATAACTTCCAAGAGAGAACAGATAAAATTTAGGTACAGACTAACACATAATTTTTCACTTTATTATTATTTTTTTTTTTTTAAACATGATTAGGAGTGTAAAGCCAAGATGGTGGTAAATAGACGCGTATTTATCTGAGATTCTCCTAGTGTTCCTCAGATCAACACCAGATCAAGCCTCTGAACTGGTTTTGGAGTGACAGAACTCACAAATATTTGTAACCAATTTTCAGAAGAAGATACTTTGGAAGAACTTCAAAAAAGATCTTTTTCAATGGGGAAGGTTGGGAGGTGACCAAATGCAGATATAGTGCAGGAGCCAGAGGAGAGAGCTAGGGTGTTGTCATGTCTAGCACTGAGGAATCTATTAGGAGGCTCTTAGGGTTTTCTGTCCTGGTTATAAGCCAGTGCAGATTAACTGTGAGACATCCAAAGCAGATACAAAAGGCAAACAGTGAGACTCAGAAAAACATGGGACCTGGCTATGCCTATCCAGTGCCTAAAGTCAGTCAGCAGCACCAGCCCTAGGGCAGCCTAAAATAGCTGTCACCACTTTGTTCTAACAGCAGACCCCAACCTTTTCAAAAAATGAGCCAAAAAAATAAAAAGCAAAATATACTCTGACCAAAGATAACTTTTATGGAGAAAGAGAAGAATAGATCTCAAACCCTGAGGATCCTAAAGGTAACATCTCCAGATGAAGCCCCAACGGGTGATATGAGTTGATTGCCATTTCACAAGGCTTTCTTGGAAGAATTCAAAAAGTATCTTAAAAGAGAGTTAAAAGAAAAATGGGGAAAGGAAATGAGAACTTTACAGGAGAGTGTGGAAAAGGAAAAACAGAAATCATCTGAAGAATACACCTTAAAAATAGATTTGATGAAATGGAAAAAGCATATGCTTCCTTACAAAATAGATATGAAAAAGAAACCAATTTGTTGAAAAACAGAATTTGTGAAATGGAAAAAAAAAATGTAATGAACAAAACACCTAATTTAAAAGTTCAATTGGCCAAATACAAAAGGAGATAAAAAACTAATAGAAGAAAATAATTCACTAAAAATTAGAATTGAACAAATGGAAGTGAAAGACTCAATAAGACTTCAAGAATCAGTCAAAAAAAAAATCCCAAAGAAATGAGAAATCAGAAGAAAAATACCTCATTGGAAAACAAATGACTTGGAAAATAGATTTAGGCAAGATAATCTAAAAATTATTGGATTTCCTGCGAACCATGATGAAAAGAAAGAGCCTAGACATCATCTTTCAGGAAATCATCAAGGAAAATTGCTCTGATGTCCTAGAACCAAAGGGTAAGTAGCCATTGAAAGAATTCACCAATCACCTCCTGAAAGAGACCCCAAAATGAAAGGAACATCATAGCTAAATTTCAAATCAAGGAAAAAATATTGCAAGCAGCCACAATGAAACAATTTAAATATCAACTAGCCACAATTAGGATTACCCAGGACTTAGCAGCTTCCACTTTAAAGGATCAAAGAGCATGAAATCTAATATTCTGAAAGGCAAAGGAATGTGAAATGCAGCCAAAAATCAAAAATTGATCCAGCAAAATTGAGCATTATCTTTCAGGAAAAAAAGATAGACATTCAATGAAATAGGTGAATTTCATTTATTTCTGTTGAAAAGACTAGAACTAAACAGAAAATTTCATCTTCAAATACAGAACTCAAGAGAAGCATAAAAAAGTAAAAAGGAAAGAAAAAAATTCTTTTAAAAGTTAAAAAATTTATATTGCTATATGGGAAGATGATATATTTAACTTCTGATGTATGTATGTTTGTTATGGACATACTTAGAGGGTACAAGTATAATTTGATTTTATTGTAATGATATAAAGAAGGTGATTCTACTGGAAGGAGAAAATGTAGTTAAAATGGGGTAAATTATCTCTCATGAAGAGTCAAAAAGACCTATTACAATTTAGGGAAAGAAGGGAAGGAGATGAGCATTGTATGAACCTTACTGTTATCAGATTTGGCTCAAAGAGAGAATATCAGACATTTTTAGCTTTACAAAGAAGCTTGTCTCACTCTATAAGGAAGGAGAAGGGGAAAGGGAAAAGCAAAAGGGAACGTGAATAGAAGGAAGAACAGAAGTAGGAGGGGAAAGATATAAGAAAGGAGGAGGAGCTATAAAAGGGAAGAAATGATCAGCAGGATAATTTCAGAGAGGCCTAGAGAAACTTACATGAACTGATGCTAAGTGAAATAGCAGAATCAGGAGATCAATGTACATATGTATATGTATATGTATATATATGTACATGTATATACATAAATATATACATGTAAAATTATACACACACACACACACACACACATATACATTGTACAGGGCAACAACAAGATTACACAAAGATCAATTCTGATGGACATTGCTCTTTTCAACAGTGAGATGATTGAGGCCAGTTCCAATGATCTTGTGATGAACAAAGCAATCTACAGCCAGAGAGAGGACTGTGGGAACTGAGTGTGCTGTGAATCACATGACATTTTCACTTTTTTAGTTATTTGCTTTCATTTTATTTTCTTTTTCATTTTTTCCCTTTTTGATTTGATTTTTCTTATGCAACACAATAATTGTATAAATATGTATACATATATTTGATTTAACATATTTTTAACATGTATAATATATATATTGGATTACTTGCCTGCTAGAGAACAGGGTTGGGGGAAAGAGGCGGGGAATTTGGAATGCAGGGTTTTTCAAGGGTCAATTTTGAAAAGTTGTCCATGCGTATGTTTTGAAAATAAAAGGCTTTAAAAAATGAAAATAAATTAGTAAATAAAACATGTTTAATATATAACTATGTTTTTCATTATTTCACATGTATAAAATTCTTATCTTCTCAATGGGCAGGGGAAGGGCAGGGGGGTAAGAACTCAGAATTCAAAGTTTTAAAAAATGAACTTCAAAAATAAATAAGTAAATTTATTGAGAAAAAAATAACTGAATGCAATGTAGTAATTAGTACATTATTCAGCAATATTAAGTGCAAGTTTAATAAACCCAGTTGGTACTAAGAGATTTCTTTCAATCATCCTTTTTCAGGATCTTGCTCAGGAAAATAATACTGTCCTAAACACACAAAAACTTGCTAAAGTTTCAAAATCTGTTCAGACTATAGTGATAAGGGAGAATAGCTTCAAGGAAGGAAAATTGGATGGGATATTGAAACTCTAATGAAGGAAATTTTTTTTAGCTCTGACACAGAATGAAAACAGTAGAAGTTTCCTAAGTTAAGCTAGTTGTTGGTCTTGCTGGCCACTGATGTGACTTTTTTTCTTTTTGAACTAATTAAATTTTATTTATTTTAATCTATGAAAATATGACTTCTTTTCCTTTTATCTGCACCCTTCAACTGATAAAAGAAGACAAAACCTTTTTTTTATGAATATATATATAGACAAACAAAATAAAATAAATTCTAATACTGATTGTGTATGTGTGTGTGTGTGTCTAAGTGTGTTTGTCTGTGTCAGTACATGTATCTGTAAGAGACTTACTTGCCTGGAGAATGCCAGATTGTCAAATATGGGGAACCTCTGAGTTATTTGTTTCCTACCACCTAGTGAGAGTAGTCTTCTTTGATTATTTTTAACTGGAACAAGTTGCATATTTAAATTGACCATGTTGTGGCAGTTGTTCTTTATGGTATATTCTTTCTTGCTCCTTCAGGTACCATGAACTGAACCAGAAGAGAGGATACCTCTCAGAAGAGTTTCTCTTCTGTATTGTTTATTCTTTTCAGTTTCAGCTGCTACCAGCATTTCCTATGAGATGAGCCATGGTTACTTTGAACTGCATATTCTGGAAGGTATGTTGCCACCAAACAGACTGGAAGATAAATCCTGAGAAGTCAGAGTGCTTGAGCTCAAACAATATATTGAATTAGAAATTGAATGTGCACTCTATAGAAACTAAACTAGCTTGTAAACTCAATCCCCTGTGCCTCCCCAAAGTGACATGTGTATGTATGTATGTTGTATCATAAGTTAGGGAAGTAAGTCTGAATAAAAAGCTAATCTGCTAGGGGATAAATGGAACTGAGGTGCTGAGGATCCACATTTTATACTTGGAAGAACACCACTGATAAGGGCTAGAATCATTGTCCATAAGCAAAGACACCCTCCTTCCCTCTTCCATTGTCTTTAAGAGTATCGGAGCATCCTGGTGAAGAGATAAATATAACATACTTGTCATTTAGACAATGAGGTCCAGGGTAATTATGTTATATAGTTAATTAAAAGTGGAAAGAATATATGATAGAACAACTAATGAAAAAATGCATGTCCATGACTTCACTCAGAACTGCAGGAAAGGCAGAGTTCAGTTGATAGAAAGCAGAAAGCAAAATTCCAAAAGATTGATTTGTACCCTGTAGGATATATCTTTGACTGAATGCTTCTGAAACTCCAGATCTGTGACTCGACTTCCCTTTTATGTTATGGGCTATTGACTTGAAAGAAGAAAATTTCTTTCCTTTTAGCACTTTGTTGCTAACAGGAATCTCTAACTAACTTAGTATCCTTAGTAGAACAGTAAGAAAAAGATATTAACATTTCAGATTTGAAGAGATATTCTCTCCTGCCTATCACTGACAGGAATCTCTGACTACCTCATCCCTAGTAGAACAATAGGAAAAAGACAATAACAGTTACAAATGTGAAGAGATGTTCTCTCCTGCACTCATTATCTATCACTTTGCCATACCTTTCTTTATATCCTTTGCATTATTTGTAGTGGTTTAACATTTTTCCTAGAATTTAATTTCTTGGGATTTTTGTAGTGTTTCATCTTTTTTTTTTTTTTTTTCCTTTAGCCTTATTTCCTATACTTTTTTTTTTAATTTTTAATAACTTTTTATTGATAGAACGCATGCCAGGGTAATTTTTTACAGCATTATCCCTTGCATTCACTTCTGTTCCGATTTTTCCCCTCCCTCCCTCCACCCCTTCCCCCAGATGGCAAGAGTCCTTTACATGTTGAATGGGTTGAAGTATATCCTAGATACAATATATGTGTGTAGAACCGAACAGTTTTCTTGTTGCACAGGGAGAATTGAATTTAAATAACCCGGGAAGAAAAACAAAAATGCAAGCAGTTTATATTCATTTCCCAGTGTTCTTTCTCTGGGTGTAGCTGCTTCTGTCCATCTTTGATCAATTAAGGCTCTCTTTATTGAAGAGGTCCACTTCCATCAGAATACATCCTCAAACAGTATCGTTGTTGAGGTATATAATGATCTCCTGGTTCTGCTCATTTCACTCAGCATCAGTTCATGTAAGTCTCGCCAGTCCTCTCTGTATTCATCCTGCTGGTCATTCCTTACAGAACAATAATATTCCATAACATTCATATACCACAATTTACTCAACCATTCTCCAATTGATGGACATCCTTTCATTTTCCAGCTTCTAGCCACTACAAACAGGGCTGCCACAAACATTTTGGCACATACAGGTCCCTTTCCTTTCTTTAGTATCTCTTTGGGGTATAAGCCCAGTAGAAACGTAGTGTTTCATCTTCATGGACATTACCACCCTCAGGGGCTTCTTAAAGTAAGGTATGAATATGAAATATGAAATCCCTATAATATTATAAACTTAAAGATGATTTTAGAGATCACTTAATTCCTTTACTTTGTGCATGAAGAAACTGCCTAGCCACAGAAGTAATAAGAGGCAAAAGTAGTATTTGAATCTAGCTCTGATACTGCAAAATAATACTCCTAGCTAGACAGTCATCACTATGGCCTTTCTGCTTTTGCATTTTTGGAAGAAATTACACAAAAAATGTAAGGTATCTTAAGACTTTTTCTTTACTTTCCTGTATGGGCAAAACTTTAGTAAACTGTCAAAAAGAAACCATTCCTTTAAATAACTAGTTTCTGAACTCTGGGAGATAAATAAGAACCACTACATAGAATTCCCAATCCCTCTATTTTTGTTCACCTGCATTTTTTATTTTCTTCACAGGCCAATTATACATTATTTCAAAGTCCAATTCTTTTTGTACAGCAAAATAACTGTTTGGACATACTTTAACATATTTAACATGTATTGGTCAACCTGCCATCTGGGGGAAGGGGTGGGGGGAAGGAGGGAAAAAGTTAGAACAAAAGGATTTGCAACTGTCAATGCTGAAAAATTACCAATGCATATATTATAAATTAAAAGCTATAATAAATAAATAAATAAATAGTTTCTGAAAATGAAAATGATAATTCACAGGCTTTGCATACTAAATTAGTGCTTACATAGCTGTTGATGGCTATGTGGGAAAGATAGTTTTAGGTATCAATCTAAGTGGGTGATTACTTCTACTAAATACGTAATATTGGTCCCTTATCATTCTAGTCCCTATGTCTCCCTTCATTCAGTATCTCAAAGCATAAAGTACACATAAAGGTCTTGTAGGTACTGCAGTAGATAGTGTTTTACTTGAAGTCAGGAATATCTGAGTTTGAATCTTGCCTCCAATACTATCTGTGTGGGCCTGAGCAAGTCCCTTAATCTCTCAGTTTCAGTTTTTTAATTTAGTTTATTTTCTGAAGATTATTATAAGAATCAAATAAGATAACATATACAAAGTGCTTTGTGAAACTAAGGTCTTAAAAAAAAGAAACTTAAAGCTTTAATCAAACATATCATCATCATCATCATCATCATCATTATATATCTACTTTCATGTAGCCAAGAGAATCAATCAGGAAAAGTTCAGACTCAGGGAGGGCCCTAGGCAGAAGAGCTACATGTTTGGAATCAAATAATCTATGAGATCTTATTTAAAGTTTTCTGTTTCATTTTCCTTATTTTTTTCCAATAAAAGTTTTTGCTCTAATAGGCTTAATAGTATACTTAGACAACTAACTAAATCTTTATAAGCAACTGTTGAAAGGAGATGAAGAGAATATATAATTTTTCTATGAGTAATGATTATTAATTACAAAAAAGTATTCCATCAAATAGTCTATTATGGATGCATTTTTATTTATATAAAATTTTGTTTTCCCACAGTTGTATGTAAAATAAATCTTGACATTTGTTTTTAAAACTTTGAGTTCCAAATTTTCTCCCTTCCCCTCTCCCCATCCCTAGGCTGTTCATTGAAAAGACACATGGAAAATTATGCAAAGCATTTCCTTAAAAGTCATGTTGTAAAAGAAAACATATATCCCTCTTCAAGAAAAATAAAGTTTTAAAATAAGTATGCTTTAATCTGTATTAAGACAATCAGTTGTTTCTCTGGGCATGGATACCATTTTTCATCGTAAGTCCTTCAGAATTGCCTTGAATAGGTGTATTGCTGAGAGTAGCAAAGTCATTCACAGCTGATCATCTTATATTACTGCTTATTGCTTTATTTTGTACACAGTGCAATTCACTTTGTTTAAGTTCATAGAAGACTTTTCAGGTTTTTCTGAGAGCATCCTGTTCATCATTTCTTACAGCAAAATAATATTCCATAATAATCACATAACACAATTTATTCAGCCATTCCCCAGTTGATGGATAACCCCTCAATTTCCAAATTTTTGCTCTGCTATCAATATTTTTATACATTTAGGACTTTTTCCTTTTCTTTTCTTAAAATCTCTTTTGGGATACATGCCTATTAGTGATGTTAATTCAAAAATATGTGTAGGCTTGTAACCCTTTCAAAATAATTCCAAATTGCTTTATAAAATGGCTGAATCAGTTAACAATTCCACCAACAATACATTAATGTTTCATTTTCCCTTTTTTCCTCCAACATTTGTTATTTTAATTTTCTATTAGCCAATTTAATAGGTATGAGCTAGTACCTCAGAATGGTTTTAATTTTCATTTTTCCAGTCAGTAATGAGTTAATAATATTTTATGTGGCCATAAATAGTTTGATCACTTCATCTGAAAAATGTTTATATCTTTTGATCATTTAACAATTGGGGAATGGCTCTTATTTTTTAGAAATTTGCCTTAGTTTCCTATATGGTTGAAAAATAAGACCTTTATCAGAGGAACTTGCTTCAATAGTTGCTATTGTTAGTTGTACATCTCCACATTTCTTCTATTTTCTTTCTTTTCACTCATTCCCTTCTCAGAAATATTTTGCTTCTGACTACCCCCTCTCCTAAAATACCTTCTTTTCTATCATCCTCCTCTCTTTTCTTATCCCCTTCCCTATTTCTTTCCTGCAGAGTAAGATATATTTCTATCCTAATTCTATGTATATATTATTTCCTCTTTGAGCCTATTCTGATGAGAGTAAGGTTCACTCACTCCTCCTTATCTCTTTCTGTTCCCCTTAAAAGCTTTTTCTTTCTTTTTTTTTTATGGCAGATAATTTACATTGTTTCTTCTCTCCCTTTCCCTTTCTCCTAGTATATTCCTATGTCATCCCTTATTTTTTTAAAGTTATCATCACTTCATATTAAACTCATACCTGTGCCATCTGTCTATATATACTCCTTCTAACTCTCATAATAATGAGAAAGTTCTTATGAGTTACAAGTATCACCTAGCCATGGAGGAATGTAAACAGATTAATTTTATTAAGTTCTCATAAGAATTTCTTTTTCTTGATTACTTTCTTATGCTTCTCCTGAATCCTATATTTGAAAATCAAACTTTTTATTCAGCTATGGTCTTTTCATTACAAATGTCTGAAAGTCCTGTATTTCACTGAATATCTTTTTCCCCCTAAAGGATTAAACTCAGTTTTGCCGAGTAGATGATTCTTGATTGTAATTCTTATTCCAATGCTCTCTGGAATATCATATTACACCAGGTTTCTTTTCTCAAAAGTCATTTGCTTCCATTTGCTCAACTCTAATTTTTAAGGAATTATTTTTTTAATTGAGCAAAATTTTGTACATCTTTTTCTATTTGGCCAACTTTGCTATTTAAGCACTTCCTTTTGCATTCTCATTTTTCTTCCCAATTTTCCCTCCAGTCTGGAAACCACCACTGATGTCACTGAATTAGAGGATCCCAAGGACTTTTCCTGCTTTGGTTGAGCCAGGGCCAGGGCCTGTGTCAGGACTATGTTTTACCTGGACTCTGGTATAACAGACCTTTCATGTTGACTTTCTAAATTGTCTATGGCTGGAAAATAATTATCCATGGTAGGGTAAGTACTTGACCAAGGTCATAAGTATCAGAGATGGGATTTGAACTCTGGTTCTTTGAGTCTAGATTTTCTTTGATACTAAAATAATGGAATTTTTTTGTTAATGATGGTTCTTTTAGAGCAGCTAGATGATGTAGTGAATAGTGTGCTAAATATGAAATCAGGGAGACCTGAGTTCAAATCTAGCCTCAGACATTTACTAGCTGTATGGCTCTGGCCAAGTAACTTAACCTCTGTTTACCTTAGCACCTACTTCCCTGGGTTGTTGTGTAAATCAAATGATTGTAAAACATTTGGCATATAATAAACACTGTGTAAATGAAAGCTATTTTGGTCTTTTTTCTGTTCTCCTTTTTCTTAAAAATTAATTTATCAATGTTTTCAAAATTGTGTTATTTATAACACAGATCTCTTTTGTGAACATTTGATCAATGATCATTTGATCAATGATCATTTGATCATTTATCATCAAATTCAATGATAATTTCTTTAGTGTCTTTTTTCTTTTTCCTTATTTAGCACATATAAAGATAAAATTTAAATATAGTGGTGCACTGTTACCAATATGAATATACTTTTTCATAAAATACTGGGGTAGCCATTTTCCAGTTTTCCAGCCACTTTTCCAGTTTTAGAATGATCAGGCCATTTAAGTTTCATGTCAAACTTGCTTTCTATTCTGCCTTTCTTTCTTTTTATTTTACTCTTGTGAAAAGGTACTGCTCATAAGTTTTTGCCATCTTTGTCATGTTTTACAATTAAGCTTATATTGTAAAATAGTGCTATCTTTGTCTGTCATATCTCTCCATCTGGCAAAATGATTGGAACTTTGTTATCCAAAGTGATTTCTGGGTGCTTATATATGCCTAGTTAGCTTTACAGATTAAAATTTTATAGTAAATGGTGAGAATTCGAATCAATTACTTTTTCTCTATTCATTCCCCCCACCTTTTGGTATTAGCACCTTATTTTAAATAGGTCAGATTGGAACTATCATAATGACATTCATTGTCACATTATATTTATCTTTTCTTCTAATTTGGCCAACTACTTTGGTTTGAATTTCTGATGTGAAAATAACCCTCAAATTGATAACTAGTAATTTTCTTCATGTTAAAATATTTAGTTTCATTGTTTGAAGTTACCTTGTGTATATATGCATGTATGTTCATGCATATATGTAATAATGGTTGCTATTTATCATGTTCAAGGTTCTTCCAATCCTTTAAAATGTATTATTGATGTAATATGGAGTTAAGAATCTTCTGAGTATTGTGCAAACATTGATCTGTTTCATATCTTAGCCATGAAACCTATTTTTTATCATATTCATCACTATTTTCTCTCCCCATTTTTCCAGTGAAGTTGCTCATTTACTTAAAACTCTCATCACTGGTGGAGATTGAATACCAATGTTCCATACTAGCATGACAGGTGGAGTTAGTAAAAGTTTGGGAGAGAATTGCTATTGGATTTCTGGTCTCCTGTTTCAAAAAAAGGAAATATTTGGTTCCAATTCTTCTTTAAGGAGAAGTCCCTTCATGGGAGAGAAAGACTCTGGGAAGACATGCAGGAGTGCTAGTAATTCAGTCATGTCTTTAATTCCAGTTCACTATACTAGACATTTTGGGAAATTTCTTCTTGGGTGAGGTACATTAGTCGGTGTCTGTATATATCAGTCTGTGTCTGTTGATTGAAATAGCTCTCTCAGTGGGAAAGTGAATTCAGTCTTTGTATGATCTAATATAACTTCTGTACAACTTAGTCTGAATAACATCTCTGATTATTGTTTTCTATTGGTTTGGGAAAAAATGTGTTTCTCTTCTATTCATTATATGTGGTCTTTGTGTAAATGGTATTAGCTAGAAAGGTAGTAAAGCCTTGGATATATAGTGGTATCTCTTTCCCATTCAGAACTGCAGCTTGCATTTAAGTATTATTTTCCTTAGACTAATAATATTTAGGGTAACATATAAATATAATTTTATCCAGATCCCCTTCTCTGAAGAAATAGAGTTGCTAGTTTTATGACCTCAGTCTGCTTCTTCCAAATGAGGAGGAATCAGTCCATGAGGAGGAATACATTAATGTATTGTTGGTGGAATTGTTAACTGATTCAGCCATTTTGTAAAGCAATTTGGAATTATTTTGAAGGAGTTACAAGCCTACACATATCTTTGAATTAACATATCCCAAAAGAGATTTTAAGAAAGGAAAAGGAAAAAGTCCTATATATATATATATAAATATTTACAGCAGAGCAAAAAATTGGAAATAGAGGGGATGTCCATCAACTGGGGAATGGCTGAATACATTGTGTTATGTGATTATTATGGAATATTATTTTGCTGTAAGAAATGATGAACAGGATGCTCTCAGAAAGTTGAGCAAAGAAAACTGGAGATTCATATTTCCCTAAAAGCCCCACCCAGCAGACCCATGTGAACACACATAACCCATATGGGTAATGTACACACCCTACACACATATGTGTTTATGTGTGTATGTATGTAGATGAAAAGGGTGGAGGGAAGGAAGGAAGAAGAGAGAAGGGGAAAATAAGGAAGGAAAAGGTAGAAGAAGAGAAAGAAGGAGAGGAAAAAAAAGAAAGAGATAGAGAAAGAGAAACAGAGAAACTTGGTTTGATTTGATGAATCCTTTAAAGTTTTTGAAGAATTTCTGTAATTCATCTTTGGACTTGATTTAATTTCAGGATGGAAAAGTTTATTCACTTATTATTCAGGTAAGTAAGTGAAGTATTACTGATTACAATTTATTCAATCTAATGAGGTTCAACTAGATTATCTCTAAGATAACTTCTAGGTTTAATTTTATCATCTTAAATGTGTTAATATCTAATATTCAAATTAAATAATTATCTATAATAATACTTTATTTCCTTGGGATCAGAAATAAATAAATATTCCCACATATTGAGATAACTAAAATATGCACATTCAGAATTTTAGAGAGAAATCTTAAAAGAAATCACTTAGGTACTTGCCCAGGTAAAAGACAGATTCTAGACATAATGCAAGCCATTTAAGAATAGTTTTGGGCTATAATTATGAGCAGACATTACTATTATTACAGTGTGACATAATAAGATCATGCCTTCAGGAACTATGGAAATACTTAGGACAGGCCCTACCACTGAAGAAACTCATACTGCTTTCTTGTTAAAGTCTTTTGGTCTCATTCCTCCTTGTCATTCATCAATTTCTGTTGCTGTCATTTTAGAATTAGAGGTTTAGAGGTGAAAGGAAACACAGAGATCATTAAGTCTAAAATCATCAGATTTTATAAATGAGGAAATTAAATTTCACATAGCCTAAGTGACTTGCCAAGGCCACAGAAAAGTGGCAGATATTGAATATAATTCAGGTTTTCTTATTCTAAATCAAGCACTCATTTCACAGCACAGCACAGTCTACTTCTAGTAATAGCCTTAGCTCCCGATTAAGGTGACAGGATTCAGCAGAACTGCTTGATTATAACACTATTAAAGCTCCAGATAACACATTTTTGTACTCCATCTAAAGAAAGCCATACAGATTTTTTTTCCCACATAGTAAATTCTGTTTACTTGACCTAATGGGTTTTTCTGAGCATTGATTTCCTCTTTTTTTATTTGTATTTTTTTTGGTCTCTCTCAATAGTATTTTATTTTTTCAAATACATGTAAAAATAATTTTCAATATTCATTTTTGCAAAATGTTGCATTCCATATTTTATTTTTTCAAATACATGTAAAGATAATTTTCAATATTTATTTTTGTAAAATGTTGCATTCCAATTTTTTAATCTGCTTCCCAATCCATCCCACTCTCCAAGTTAAGAAATCTGATATAGTTTAAATATATGCTATCCTTTTAAACATATTTCCATATTGTTCATGTTGTATAAGGAAAATCAGACCAAGAGGGGAAAAAAAAAAACACTAGAAAGTAAACAAACACAAAAAAAGGTGAAAATACAATGCTTCAATTCACATTAAGTCTCTCTAGTTCTCTCACTGAATGAGGATGGCATTTTCTATTCCAACTCTATTGGAATTGCCTTGAATTACTGCACTGTTAAGAAGAGCCAAGTCCAGCATATTGATTATCACATAATCTTCTTGTTGTTGTGTATAATATTCTCTTGTTTCTGTTAACTTCATTCAGCATCAATTCATATAGGTTTATCTAGGTTTTTCTGAAATCAGCCTGCTCATTATTTCTTAAAGAATAATAACATTCCATTACTTTCAGGTACTATCAGTTATTCAGCCATTCCCTAACTGATGGGCACCCACTCAATTTCCAGCTCGTTGCCACTACAAAAAGAGTTGCTACAAACATTTTTGAACAAATGGGTCTTTTTCCCATTTTTTATGATCTCTTTGGGATACAGACTCAGTAGTTAGAATGCTGGTTCAAAGGGTATGTACAGTTTTATAGCCCTTTGGGCATAGCTATAAATTGCTCTCCAGAATAGTTGAATCATTCCAAAACTCTACTAACAATGTATCAGTGTCCCAGTTTTCCCACATCCTCTCCAACATTTATCATTATCTTTCTGTCATCTTAGCCAATATAAGAAGTGTGAGTAAATATTGATTTCCTTTGGCTCCCCTGGCATCTTCTGTTTTGGTCTTCTGTTTTGGCAGCTCAATTTATCTTAACTCAGTTCTAACCTTAATTTCTGTGACTGCTTATTCTGTCACCTTAAGAAGTACCTAACTTCCTCCCTACCAAATCTGCAGCCATTAGGGAGTTTGCTTCAGCAATTAAAGACAATTGGCAGGACCTGAAGGAAGAACCCTCCAGAGGAAAAAGGGCCTAGACTCACTCAGCTTTAATTGGAAGCTATAAATCAGTAGATATGTGAAGGCAAGTCAGTGTTCACAGAGTAATCGAAGGAACAGAATAACAAAACTTGTTTCTGAGAGCTGAAGTGGAGTAGTTATCAGAACTTTTAATGTAAGGGTGTTGTTATGATGTCTCTCTAGGCAAATATATTACAAACAAAAGTGTGCTCCTAGGAAATGAAAGTTGGTACACTAATAGGTCCTAGGTCAGGTCCTGTTTGGTCATTGTTTGGTTCCTGATTGACTCAGATTAGATTTAAATAATAGTCATTTCTGCTTTGGCCAGAAACCCGAGTGTCTTTCCCTCCCATATTCATTCATTCATTCACTCATTTATTTAAATTTTTGTTTTTGGATTAGGTGAAAAAGAAGATTCTTTGCCTCAATTGCTATCTAGCCTTAATCACTGAATGGATGTAGCTTCAGTCAAACTGAGGCCTGTTGAAGACTTTAGTTTAAAAAGGCCAAAGTCTCCAATTTCATCCAGGGCCATCTCATTGTCTCATCTATATCTGGCCACTGGACTCATATGGTTCTTGTGGAGAAAGTGAGGCAGGTGACGTTGCATAGCTTTCCCTCACGCAAATCTAATTCACTTGCCTATCATGGTATCACTTCCCTGATATTATGGTGCTCTTCGAGAACAAAGGACAAACAACAGCTGCTGTAACTTCCTTTCTTTAAAAAACATTCCTTTATAGTTGTAGATTTCTAATCAAGCCCTTTCCTCCTAGACTCCCCCCTTGACAGCAGACCTTGTAGAGTTTACAAATTACATAATTTCTCATTTGATCTTCCAATATTTCTCAGGAAGTCAGTAAACATTAATTAAGTACTAATTTGGCAAGCTGGAAATACAAAAAAAAAAAAAAAAAAAAAAAAAAGGAGAGAGATAGTTCCTACCTTCAAGGAGTTCAAAATATGATAGGAAGAAAAAAACCCAACATATATGTATAAATAAGCTGTAAATAGAAACCAATTAACAGAGGGGAGCACTAGAATTTAGAGGGCCTAGATTTTATTTGGAATTGAATGAAATTATAAAAGCCAAGAGGAGAGAAGGGATCAAAAAGCACTTGGCAGGGAATAAGTCAGAAGACTGAAAAGACAGGAAGGGGCTAGGTTAAGAAGGGCTTTGAATGTCAAACAGAGATTTTGTTTCTCTTTCCTATAAAATTATCTTCTTGTTTGTGGCTCTTTGCTAAATTCCTTTGGAATTTAGCCTACTTCAATTTGCATTACAATTATAATAAACTTTGCTCCTTGACTTAGAGATGGATCTAAACTTGCAAATTAAAAAAAAAAAATACCTCAAGACATTAGTCTGGAATCCCATCTTTTTGGGGGTCTCCTTTGAACCCCAACATTTGATATCTGATATCACCTGACTTCATCCTTTCCTTGTCAAGGTAAGCTCCCCCCCCCATTCTTTTCTCCTTGTATCCTATAGCTGGGACACCCCAAGCACCTAGGAAAGCTTGTCTGGGTTGTTGGGAGCTCCAACCTCTGCAAATTTGTCATTTCTTAGTAAAGTTCCTTCTTGAAACATTTCTTACTAAGGAACCTTTGCCATCTTTTCAACCTCCTGAGATGCCAGAGGAGATGAAGCATTGTAGGAATAGAAATTTTATGACTTTTGGCAAAGATGGGACAGTCCTTTTCCATGTCTTTTTGTCTGGGCCTAATTCTTTGTGGAGAATTTCTGTCGTGTTTGTTTTATGGGCTAGATTTTGTAATCTAGAAAGATTTAAAATTGAGGCAGCAAGAAAAATCTTTTATGCTATAGTTAGAACACTGGGAAAGATTTTTTTTTGAACATCTTTACCTCCTACTTCAAAAAGGAAAAGCCTGACTTTTTAACCTGTGAACCCCAGTTCTGGCCAAACTGGGGGCTTACAGAAATAATAAAATTAGCTAATTAAAATTACAGAACTGCTAAAATAACAACTCAGCAGATTTCCAAGATTTTGAGAACCTTTCCTTGACTCTTATCTTGTCTGAAGCTCCTTCTACTCCATTGGGAAAGTAAAATAAGTTAGCACCCTAGAAGGTATTAAGGGACCCTCTTCACCATCCTGATCACTTAGCATACTCTATTCTCCAGAATCCTAAGTATATCTCAGTTGTAGGGATTGCTAAATCGATAGTTCCTCTTTTCTCAGATCAGATTAAGAAAAGAGAATGCTGAAGAATTGTAGGGAAACTCAAATTCTGCCATCTGTAGAAATAGGGAAAGAAGCAACAGCACTGGGGATCTCACACCTTGCCAAAGTACCTCCCCAACTCAACTTGGGGGAGAGTGGAGGTGCAGTGAGGATCAGGCCTCATAGCATTCCTTAAACCCTGGCACCTGAAACTACCATCAAAAGGAGATCCTGGCACCAGCCACCCCAGATTTCAGCAGCTTTTGCCCAGCAACTATCTGGGAAGAATCTGGGAATCCCTGGCAGTACCAAGCATGGCAGCATAAGGTGAGAAAGGTGATCAGACTCTGCATTTGGTAAACCTCCTATTCGCTGTTTCAGTTGCAGAACTGTATTAGTTGTATAATTTATGGCCAATTATTTTAGTTGTTGTGAAGATCACATGACTGCAAAATTTTTTTTTGCATATGCATTTTTGCATAAAACAAATGTTATATGAATACTATCTGATATAACTTCTTCATATTTGATAACTTTATATGGGTTTTTAAAATATCACTAACATATGCCAATATTGAGATATCATGATTTTTGTGTATGTGTAAAAGTAACTTGGAGGCAAATTCAACTAAATTAAGTTTACCATACCTGGGCTCCCCAAGACTAGGAGGATAGTGCATAGTAAAAAGAGAGTCTCTTTCTCTTCCTTCCCCTTTCTTTCCTTCCTTAACTGAATCAGGACTATATGGATGGAGGGGTGAGAGAGACAGAAAAAATATATACTCATTCAGTGAAATTTGTAATTTGAGATAAGATAGTAAAAGAAGTTTTAAAGGACCTTTAATCAAAGCCCTCTAAAGGGATATGTCACTGACAGTGTTAACAGAAGATTTAAGAGTTTGAGAATTTTAGGAAAACAGAAAAGCAGTTTGCTGTTATTTTAAAAACTCTGGTAGTAATTCAGGTTGACTAGGACATTTAATTAGAATTTAGCAAATCTTAGAAACTAAAAGTAAGTCAATTTTAAAATAACTTTTTAAAGTAGCATATGTTAAATTTGGAAACTTGACTATAAATTATGAGACTCATTCATTTTTTTTGTAATAGATTCTGTTCTATCTCAATTTTAAGAATAGTTTTGTTTTCTCCCCCAAATGAGGGGACAGGAGAAGAAGTGAGAATGCTCCCTGAGAACTTCCAAAGCTGCATCAGCTTGGGGACAGAATAAACTGAACAACTAAAAGAAGGTGGAAAGTTTATTTCATTCTGACAGAATGAAACCACTCTCCAGTTCAAGATAGATTAAAAAAATTTCAAAAAAGGTCAGTCTCACTAGAGTGAAAAGGATATTCAGCCCAGCTCAAATAGACTCAGGGAAAGCTGGTGAGAGGTTTTGAATCACAGCAAACCAGCAACTAAACCTTCAATCCTGGCTCTGTAGAGGAGCAAATCAGTGGGGCAGCTTCCAGTCTCAGCTCAGAAGACAAAATCTGTTAAACCAGGCTGTTGGTTTAAAAAGTTTGAAAAGAGCAGGCAAAGCTACTACTGCAAACACAAAGGATCCCTATTCTCAAAGCCAAGGCTCAGAGCCACAAAGGAAGGTTGGCTCCTTTTACCCCAGGAGAACTCAACCATAAAAGTAAAAAAAGAGGAAATAACAAAAAAAAAAAAAAAAAAAAAAAAGAAAGAAAGAAAAAAAGAAAGAAAGAAAATGAGCAAGAAACAGAAAAGAACTTTGACCATAGAAAGCTACTGTGGTGACAGGACAGACCAAAAGATAAACTCAGTTGAGGACAGAATGTGCACAGAAGAAATCTTAAAGAGTGAGATAAATTGGTCTCAAGCCCAAAGAGGTTCTTGGAAGTGCTCATAAAAGACTTTAAAAGGCAAATAAGAGAGGTAAAAGGACAAAATGGGAAAGGAAATGGGTATATATGAAAGGAAGGGAAAAACTGTTTGAAGAAAATAATTCCTTAAAAAGTAGAATTAATCAAATGGAAAAAGAGATACAAAGACTAACTAAGAAAAATCACACATTAAAAGTTAGAATGGGGCAAATGGAAACTAATGATTTTGAGAGATAGCAAGAATCAGTCAAACAAACTAAAAAGAATGAATAAATGGAAGAAAATGTGAGATATTTCATTGGAAAACCATTCAATCTGGAAAATAGATCTAGAAGAGACAATTTAAAAATTATTGGCCTACCTGAAGGTCATAACCAAAAAAAAAAAAAAAAAAAAAAAAAAAACAAAAAACAAAAAAACTCTGGGATGGCATTCTTCAAGAGATCATTAATGAAAACTGCCCCAATATTCTAGAAAAAGAAGGGGAAATGTTCATTAAAAGAATCCATTGGTTACTTTTGAAAAGAGATCCCATGAGGAAAATCCCAAACATTGTTGTAAAATTCTAGAACTATAATGTCAAAGAAAAAATGCTGTAAACTGCAGGACAAAAACAATTCAGGGTTGGAGGGCCTGGAATACCATGTCCTGGATGGCAAAGAAACTGGGATTAAAAATAAGAATTAACTACCCAGGGAAACTCAGCATTGTTTTTCAAGGGAGGTGATGGAATTTCTATGAAGTGAGAGACTTTCAATTCTATTAACAAAACACAAAACTAAATAGAAATTTAATCTATAAACACAGGACTCAAGAGAAGCATAGAAAAGCAAATGGGGGAATATATATTATTTAAAGATTAAACTATTTACATCCCTAGAGGAGAAAATGATACCAATAACTCTTGAAAACTGTATCTGTCACTGGGGCAGACCAGAGGAGGTATCACATGGACTGAGAGTGTGGTTTTGCATAAACACTGATGTGATTTACATCAAAGAGAAATACATTAAGGGTTAGAAAAAGGTCTGTACCAAGAAGAGATATAATGGAACAATTAGATAACATAAAGAAGAGCAAAAGACCTAATAAAATGGAAGGAAAGAAAAGAGGGTCAGCATTGTCTGAAGCTTAATCCCATCAATTTTCTCTCTAAAAAGGAATAACTTAATCATTCAGTTGGGAATAGAAATTTATCTAACCCTGTAAAGAAGTAGGAAGAGAAAGAGGAAAGAAAAGGGAGGGGCTAGATAGAAAGGAAGGCAGAAGGAGGAGAAAGGGGGAAGAGAAGGGAGGAGGGGTTATAGAAGATAAGATAGTGATTAGAGTGGATAAAAAAAAAAAAAAACATGACTAAGGACAAGGTGGAAAGAGAAAAGAAAAGCATATTCATAAGGGAGGCATGGATAAGATAGAGGGAAATACAGAGCTACTAATCATAACTGTGAATGTAAATGGGATGAACTCTCTCATAAAATGAAAGTGAAAAACCAGAATCCTACAATATGTTGTTTACAAAAAATACATTTGACATAACATAGATACATACAAATAAAGTTAAAAGGCTGGAATAAAAGTTATTATGCTTCAGCTGAAGCAAAAAGAAAATAATCAGGGGTAGGAATTCTGATCTCAAATAAAGCAAAAATAAAAATAGATTTTATTAAAGGAAATAAGGAAGGAAAATACATATTGATAAAGGGTATCATAAACTATGAAGTAGTAATGAAACTAAATGTGTATGCACCAAATGATAGAACAGGCAAATTCTTAGAGAAGATTTTGAGCCAATTACAGGAAGAAATAGACAGCAAAACTATATTAATGGGGGACCTCAACCTTCTTTTCTCAGAATCAAACAAATCTAATCACAAAATAAATAAAAATGAGGTAGGTTAATAGAATCTTAGAGAATCTAGATAAGATAGACTCCTGGAGATAAATAGGGTCATTAAGAAATATGCTATTTTTCCTCAGGAGTACTTGGCATCTACACAGAAATTCATTATGCATTAAACCATTAAAAAACTCATGATCTAATACTAAGAAAAGCAGAAATAATAAATGCTTCCTTTTTAGCCTGCAGTACAATAACAATTATATTCAATAAAGTTAACAGGGAAAAAATAAACTAAAAACCAATAGGAAATTAAATAATCTAATTCTTAAAAATGAGTGGATCAAACAAAAAATCACAGAAACAATCCATAATTTGATCCAAGAGCATGACAATAATGAGATAACATACCTAAACCTATGGGTTGCCAAAGCAGTTCTTAAGGGAAATTTTATATCTCTAAATAGCTACATGAATAAAATAGAGAAAGAGGAGATCAATGAATTGGACATGCAAGTAAAAAAAGAACACATTAATACCCCTTAATTAAATACCAAATTAGAAATTCTGAAATTCAAAGGAGAGATTAATAAAATTGAAACTAAGAAAACTAAGAGTTAGTTTTATGAAAAAAAAATAGATAAATATTTGGTTAATTTGATTAAATAAAGGAAAGGAAAAACCCAAATAATAAGCATCAAAAATAAAAAGGGTGAAATTAATGATAAAGAAATTAAAGCAATAAGTAGGAGCTATTTTGCCCAACCATATGGCAGCAACTCTGATAATCTAAATGAAATGGATGAGTATTAACAAAAATATAAATTGCCCATATTAACAGAAGAGGAAATAATCACTTAAATAGTCTCTTTGGGAAAAATAAATTGAAAAAGGCATTAATGAACTTCCTAAGAAAAAATCTCCAGGTCCAGATGGATTCATACGTGAATTCTACCAAACATTTAAATAACAAATAATTTCCTTTTTGACAAGCTACTAGATTGGTGAATGTGGTAAATAGAGTTTAATTTGGATATTGAAAAATAATTTGATGAAGTTTTATGCCCTTTCTTGTAGAAAAGGCAGAGAGACAAGGATATTTATGACAGGATGGCTTCCAAATTATCAATGTTCAGGCACAAACAGTAGGCATCAGAAATTTGGTATCAAATTGGATGGATTTATCCATTAATATGGCCTAAGGACCTATGCTGTTCAAATTTGTTATTAATTACCTAGAAGAAATGGATTGCATGATTATATAATTTGAAAATATTGAAAGATAATATTGAGGATGATAGTGATGTTTTGGGGTGGCCCTTACTCAAGCTATTCCTGTGGTAGTTCAGTTTCAATATTAAAAAAAAAGGATTCCTGAGACACTCACAGGTCATTCAAAAGTTAACAAAAAAAGACATTTGCTTAGCTATCGCAGGAAGTTGTATAAATTTCTTTAGGTCATCTACTAGCCACTGTCAGTAAGTCAACATGATTCAGAGAAAGAATTTACTGCAGTCCCTTTCTTCAGAGTGTGCCATATTCTAACAGCAGATAATGGAAATATTTATAACATACAAATCATATGGTAATATTTATGCATTACATGAGACAAAGAAAAAAATATATCTGCCCATTAGGTTGCAAGTCATTATACAAAAAAAAAAAAAAAAAAAAAAGAAACTGTGCTCATTAAAGAAAATTATTATATATAGGAGGCTGAAAAGGGATACATCCCTTTTGTAGTAAATTAAAAGGGAAGTATTCATCACCTCTCAGACTACTTCAGGGAGGAGAACATTATTTAGGCTGTTGAAGTCCTAGTTTTCTAATCCTAGTTTAAATCTTTTTGCGTCAATTAGATGAGTAAAGAAAAAGTGATGGGAACCAGCTATAGTTAGTGGTCCTATAGTTCATGAAGAGGTCATATATAACAAAAGAGTGAACACAAAATAAGATAGAATCTTTTGCTGTAATCAAGTAAATATCTTTTTAATAAGTTTAAGTTTTTCCTTTAATTATAATATTAAGCCTAAGACACTCGACTAGACTAATCAGGCCCACATTAAGACAAAGTAACTGACATTAATATAGTAAGATGAACTATAACAAGGATAAATAGAAAGTCTGTATTTATATTCAAAATGTCACCTTCGTAGATATGAGATGTTTGAAGCATGCACTTATATCACTTCATCTGAAAAGATTTTAAAAGTTTGAGTACTGTAAGCTCAATATGAATCAACAGTGATAGAGCAACCAAAAATATCCTAATGCAACTTTGTTGAAAAGAACTTTGTTTTTGTTGTTGAGTTACTTCAATCATGTCTGATTCTTTTTTATCTTGCTTTGGGTTTTTTGGCAAAGATACTGAAGTGGTTTGCCATTTACTTCTTCAGATTATTTTATAGATGAAGAAAGTGAGGCAAACAAAGTTAAGTGACTTGTCTTGCTGCAATTTTAATTTTTAATTAAGGTATAGATCCCAGGACTATACAAATTGTAGTTATACTCTACTTTGCCCTGACCAGTCTAGATCTGAAACATTAAGAAGTCTAGACCAAAACTTTTTAAACTGTGGGTAGAGACCTTATATGAGGTAAATAAATGTGGAGATCATAAAAAATTGACAACATTAAAAAGTATCATATATTCTTCCAAAATTTTATTCTTTATGTAAAAATAAACAAGCACATCAATTTCATTAATATGCAAATAAGTAATAAAATTATATGTATATTAAAGTTTTTTAGAAATAAAATTTTTATGATTTATTATCAGTAATTTTTAAATTTTATATATTCCTTTTATATGACTATATACTAAGGGTCACATAAAAATTTCTTGGGTGAAAAGGGGTCATGAGTGGAAAAAGTTTAAGAAGTCTTGCTCTAGACGATACATTTCAGAAAGGACATATTTAAGCTGGAAAATTTCCAGAGGAAAGCAGTTAAGATAGAGGCCTTGAATTTATGCCATATGAAGATCCCTAGAAGAATTTGGGAATATTTAGACTAGAGAAAATGAGATATAAGGGAGACATGATCACTCTATTTAAGTATGTGAAAGACAATCTGGTAGAACAATGACTTATTCTAATGGACCCTAAAAGGAAGGCCTAGGAACAATAAGTGCAAGTTGTAAAAAGTTGTAATTTAAGGACAAACTTCTTAAAAGAATTCTTGTTATTGCTTGCCTATACTTGATTCTTTATTACCTTACTTAGGAGTTTTCTTGTCATTTCCTTCTCCAGCTCATTTTATAGATGAGGAAACTGAGGCAAAGTGAAATTAAGTGACTTGTCCAAGATCACACAGCTAGTAAGTGTCAGATGCCATATTTGAACTCAAGAAGAGGAATCTTTCTGATTCCAGGCTATTTCAAATGTAATTCTTACCTTGACTTTGCTCAAATAATCTTGAAGCTCCTGTTTACATTTGCAGATCAATAATTATTGTAGATTTAGCTATATTATTTCCTTGTTCCACAATCCACCCAAGAACAAGAAATTGTTACTGCCATTGTTCATATTTAAAAGCTTTTTTTTTTTTTGCTTTTATATGACCGTAGATCATATGTCACAACAAGTTTAATAATAGTTTCAAATAGATTGATATAGACCATAATCAACACTTTCATTGCATCATTTTTTGGATTAGAAACCTGCAGTGATGCCTGGTCTCAATGTCTCTTTCAGACTTTTAAGATTTTTCATGATCTTGCTCTGCTTTTTCTCTAATATTACCTGCCACTATTCTTCAATACTTAGTCTTTGTTCCTGAGAGCAGATCAGTTCTTTGTCATACATAATAATATGATCTTTGGACATTTTAAAGTGGATTTTCTAGAAGCATATCAAAAATAACTTATTTCCCCATTAATCCTACTCTCTCTCAAACTTTGCTTTTTCTTGTCAAACACTTATTTTTTGTTACCCAACTTTATAACCTCAGCATTAATGACCCTGGACTTCTCATTCCCCTTTAGTCTATATAATACATATTAGATCAATTGACAAATCTTGTCTATAATGCTTCTATAACATTTCTCAAATTTGTCCTCTTCTCTTTGTTCCCATGGTTACCACCTAGGTCAATCCTTTATCACCTCTTCCTAGGATTACTGAAATAACTTCCTAATTAGTCTCTCTGCTTAAAGATTTTTTCCTCTCCAACGCAGCCTTCATACAGTTTTCAAAGACAAATTCCTAACAAAGCACAAGCCAAACGAAATGATTTCCTTACTCAATAAACTCTGGCAGCTCCCCATTATTACCTCTAGGGATAATTATAAACTTCCCTCTTTAGAATCAAAAGACCTTCAATAATGGATCCCCTATATTACTATACTTATATATCTATATAGTTTATATAGTAAAGTTCAGTAAAACAGAATATGTTGCTATTCTTCACTTACCATATTCCATCCCAGTAGAGGGCCTCAGATAGTGGGAGAACTCTGGGTAAGATATAAGACCCTTCAGCCCAGAGGGAACCTGATAATAATGTCTGGTTCAGTTTCCTATCTCCCTTTGGTGTTCTCACCTTTTCCTGAGAAATCAGGGAGGGCTTGACCACCTATGTTCTACTTGAAGCAAGGGATACTTATAGTAAGAGGAATTTATATATCAATAGCAGGGTGCTTATAGTTAACACATGTGCAGTGTGCTGTGGTGATGTAATGCTACTATAGTTAGCACTTGTGCAGTGTAATGTGGTGATATAATGGTTCTACAGTTGGCACATGCTCAATGTGTTGTAGTGATGTAATCCTACTAAGGTATTTAAGAGCTGAGAGGACTTGAAATAAACAGACCCCCATCTTTGACCATCCTTGTGAATCTCTTGCCTTCATCACTCCTCCACTAAGATTAAGGCTGGTCCCAAGATCCTCCAGAGAGCTAGTCCAGACAGTATATTGTAATCACCCCAATTTGGGGGCTCTAGAAAGCACACTAGAAAGATACCCTTTGTCTCCATGATTTTATAAGGACCGTCAAATATACTACTCCCTTTACCTCTGTTTCTTAGAATTCTCATATTTATTCAAGTTCATTTCAATCACTGAAAAGACTACTACTTAATAGCACCTTCCTTATTTTTTTAAAAAACATATTAATACTGGTGTATATATATAAATACATATTTATACACAAACACATTCATACATTATATCCCCCAATAGAAGATAAATTCCTTGATACACTGACTATCTGGTTTTTGTCTTTGTATTCTCAGCATCTGGCACAGTGTAGGCATATAGTGAACACAATAAATATTTATGATTCATACTAAGCATTATCTCCTCTTTGGAATGTAAAACAGCAGGGTTAGTAATGAATTGGAAGTCAAAGGAGCTTGGCTGATGGTTTTACTCTTCTTTAGCACTTCTGGAATATTTGGTCATGTATTCCAACTTCTCTGGGTCTCATTTTCCTTATTTGTGAAATGATAGTTTGACCTGACATTTTCAATTCCCTGACAACTACAAATCCTATGGTCCTTTCATTTTCTTCTAGAATTCTATTAAATATCATGACACATTGTGATGTGGAAGTTCATGAAGATTATACAAAGGATCACCAATGTGGGTAGGTCCACTTCCAAAATATATAGAGAATTGACTCTAATTTATAAGAAATCAAGCCATTCTCCAATTGATAAATGGTCAAAGGATATGAACAGACAATTTTCAGATGATGAAATTGAAACTATTTCCACTCATATGAAAGTGTTCCAAATCACTATTGATCAGAGAAATGCAAATTAAGACAGCTCTGAGATACCACTACACACCTGTCAGGTGGCTAAGATGACAGGAAAAAATAATGATGAATGTTGGAAGAGATGTAGGAAAACTGGGACACTGATGCATTGTTGGTGGAGTTGTGAACAAGTCCAATCATCCTGGAGAGCAATCTGGAATTATGCCCCAAAAGTTATTAAACTTCATACCCATTGATCCAGCAGTGCTACTACTGGGCTTATATTCCAAAGAGATACTAAAGAAGGGAAAGGGACCTGTATGTGCCAAAATGTTTGTGGCAGCTCTGTTTGTAGTGGCTAGAAACTGGAAAATGAATGGATGCCCATCAATTGGAGAATGGTTGGGTAAATTGTGGTATATGAATGTTATGGAATATTATTGTTCTGTAAGAAATGACCAGCAGGATGAATACAGAGAGGCTTGGAGAGACTTACATGAACTGATGCTAAGTGAAATGAGCAGAACCAGGAGATCATTATATACTTCAACAACGATACTGTATGAGGATGTATTCTGATGGAAGTGGATTTCTTCGACAAAGAGAAGATCTAACTCAGTTTCAATTGATCAAGGATGGACAGAAAGCAGCTACATCCAAAGAAAGAACACTGGGAAATGAATGTAAACTCTTGGCATTTTTGTTTTTCTTCCCAGGTTATTTTTATCTTCTGAATCCAACTCTCCCTGTGCAACAAGAGAACTGTTCGGTTCTGCACACATATATTGTACCTAGGATATACTGTGACATATTTAACATATATAAGACTGCTTGCCACCTGGGGGAGGGGATGGAGGAAGGGAAGGAAAAAGTCAGAACAGAAGTGAGTGCAAAGGATAATGTTGTAAAGAAAATTTTTTTCAAAATAAAAAAAAAGAAAAGAAAGAAAAAACAAAAAACAAATGTGGGTAGGCCTTCTGAAGAAAACAAAGCTTTGAGTATGGACCTTGTTTCTCACAGAGTGATGGAGAAAGGGAACGAGTTCATCAGAGACTGCGGACATAGAGAAGGAATATTGATGCATCATCTAACTATGTTTCATGCTCAATCCTACTATGTTTCTCTGCCTAAGAAGCCTACCATGTAGAGTAAATATTTTCCCTGAAGTTAGATACCTGTTTATGCTTTTCTTACTTACACTGTTCCTATATACCAAAGGTTATTCCATCGATGTGACTAGGATTTTTGTTGCAGAAATAGCATGATTAAGGTTAATTAGGCTCATTAATAAGTTGGCCATACCATTTAGAGGAGTTTTCAGGGAAGAAAGAAAATGTTGATGTTGTCCCTTTCTAGTCATGTTTGACTCATCTTGATCCCATTTGAGATTTTTTTGGCAAAGAAGTTAGAATAGTTTGTCATTTTACAGATGAGGAAATGGAGGTAAACAGGGTGAAGCTAGTTCCCTGAGTACACAGTTTACTATATGTGTAAAGCTGGATTTGAACTCAAGCAAAGTCATTTTTTTTAACTTCAGACCTGACTGTGACATCTAATTGCCCCACCAAAATAGAAATAATACCAGTACCTAACTTACAAGGTGATTGTGGGGATCAAAAAAGTTCTTGAGAGAAGGAAACTAAGATGTGTATGCTCATGCTACAATGTTATGACTAGTGGGCAGCTTTACTCTAGCTCAGATTTTGTCCCCAGGGAAGACTGGCAGAGAAAGAAGCTGCTCCTTAAAGCTGAAAAGGCACATAGTTAACAATTCCATAAGCCCAAAGTGGACTTTCAGAGTGAATGATAGGAGGAACTCTAAAGAAATCACACTCTAAATTTTAAAAAAGAAATTATGGACACCTTTTCAGAGTGTAATGGAGTTTGAAATAAAAATCAACATAGTTAAATGATCCCTGTTTTAAAAACACTCTTTGATTTTTCTCTGCTACAACTATATCTGGGTTTCTTGCTAGGGACCAGAAATTACCAATAAAGCCAATGCAAATCTTGCCTAAGCAAGGAATGCAGATCTATTATTGTGGCCCTGCTGGGTACATCATCTCTCTCTGGGGTGTTTGTTACAAATCACCTCATCATATGAGAATAAGGACATTGTGAAACATAGTGATAGCACACATCCAAGTTCCTTACAGCTTTCAGATTCTGCAGCCAAATATCATTTGCTATTTCCAGATAGACCTACCATGGTGCTAAATTCTTTTAATGTGTTTCTTTGCCCTCTCTTGAATGAAGGTCTTGGCATATATTTCCTGTCCTGTAAAATTTGTGAAATTGTACGATTGGTTTTCTTGTAAGCCCAACACCTTAGTAAAAATGGTATAAATTGAATCTAAATGATTATATAATAAAATGAGTTACAACATATGTACAAGTTATTTGAACAATGCATGATGGAATAAAAATCTATGGTACAAAATTCTGCCTGAGATATTTATGCAAGATACCTAATTCTGCTGTTAGCAGTAATAATATTTCCTGGATAATTAAAACAAATGCAGAAAATAAAAAAGCATTATCAAGGGAAAGGCATGGTCTAAGATTTAGCTGACTGATGTAAATACTAGCCAAATAATTCATATCTAAGATTTGACCAAAACATATAAGGGCTGACTTTCTAAATGGACTTCAAGAGAAAAAATTAACAGAATTTAAAATCCAAAAAGGCCATTTTACAAGGGGAAAAAAGAACACCGAGTTCACAGTAACATCTTCAGAGTTCATGCTGAGGCAGAGGATATTGGGCAAATGTACTCAAGGAGACTAGATTCACCAGAGACAACCAAAAACTGAAGTCACACACTTGAACTTCAAGAGGAGATGACACTCTTGCTACCCAAGCCTCACTGACTACAGAGAAGATCTATGGAAAAAACAATGTGAAGGGCTACTTCACTGGCCCATTTGACTTTTTTTAAAAGGAGCAATTCTAAGTAATAAGAGTTTTTCCAAAATGTGGTATGTTTCTTTTTCATCAACTTCTTATTTGTTGTCCAAAGGTCTCTGAAACTTCTTGAAATTCCTATAATATTTTTAAAATGATGAATGGAGGTTTAACTAATTGAAGGTTGATTAGTCTCATAAGCAAGTTAGAAGGCAGCTTAAAGTGGGTGGAAGTTGAATACAAGGATAGGTGGACATAGAAAAGTCTTTCTGATTTCTTTTTATCATTGAATTTAGAGTTTGAATGGATCTTGGATAGAATTTCTATTCTAAACTTTTTACTTTATAGATAAAAAAAGATTAGACACAGAGAGGCTAATGATGTATCCACAATAATATGGTAGTAAATAGCACTGATGATTTTTCAGTCATTCTCTTATTGTTATTTATTATTTAGAAGGGCTCATTTAAAAAAAAATTGCATAATCTCCACTTAACTTTATTAGAAGTATAATGAGTATGAGTCAAAGTTTTGGGCATAAAAAATAAAAATTAGACCTTAGAAACAGAAGTCCTAAAATCAAGAGCAGCTTCTGACACATATTGTCTATGTGACTCTGGAAAGATCACTTAATTTCTCAGTGCTGTAGGCAACTTTCTAAGTAGCAGAGAATTACCAGTACTGTCTTAATAAGAGTTCTTAATAATGTATATGTGTGTGTGTATGTGTGTGTGAAAGGGAGAGAGAGAGAGAGAGACAGAGAGAGAGAGAGAAAGAGAGAGAGAGAGAGAGAGAGAGAGAGAGAGGCCCCCTTCCTCAGAATAATGTTTTTAAAATAATTTAATTATAAATAATTATAAATTACTTTGAAATATGATTATACATATATACATACATATGTGTATATACATATGTATTTATACAAACACACACATCATGGTCTCCAGAGTAAAAACTCTTTATTAATTTTCCCCCCCACTTCTAGTCTCTACTTTTCATTAAATACACACAGATTTCAATATTTCCAAGGTTTTATGATATCATCTGTAAGGCTTCTACAGCTATTTATGAACCTGGCCCCTTTCTACTTTTCTAGTCTTCTTACATCTTATGCTCCTGATGTACTTTGAGATTAAGTGACTCTGACCTTCTTGTTGTTCCTTGCAGATAGCAGTCCATCTAGCTGTCTGTCATGCCTGGAATGCTTTCCTTCCTCATCTCTATCTCAATTTTCCCTGGCTTCCTTAAAATCTGAGTTAAAGTTCCCACACCCCTACTGAACTTCTGGGCAAAAGAGCTTTCCTATTATTGCTTAATCTTCATGCATTTACTCTAATATTAACCGAGATTTATCTTGAAAATATATTTGTTAATTGTAGTTCTATGCATGTTGTTTTCCATATTATATGATGAGTTTTTTTGAGATCAGAGAATGTTTTTCACCTTTCCTTATATTTCTGGCACTTAGAATAGTTCCTGGGACATAAACTTTTAATAAATGCAAGTTGTTATACTGGGCAATTCTTTACCCACTTCACATCATCATCTATTCACGTTTTCTTAACCTTTGAGATCCTCGTTTGTGGTTTCCATAATTTCTCCACAGTGGATCCATCCAGCATTCTCTAAAGTGAATCCATCCAACATTCATCTCTTTCTATTCTTTTACTAGTTCACTCATGCCAGTACAATACTCATCTCTTTTTCTTCTTTCCTATTACATGACCTAATCACTTTCTTTTCTTACCTCATTATCTTTGAAGATACACCACTTATAAGCAAGATCTAAAATCCTTCTAATAGACTATATATACTCATCATGTGTCTTTTATTATCTTTTGTGTCACATATAATTACAATTCTTCTGATTTGTGATCATATCTGGGAAGAATAGACTAATGAAAGAAATTTTAAAATATGTACATATAATCTCAAGATATTTATAGGCCCTTAGTAAAAACAAAACATGTAGATAGATGGGTTGCTAGTCATTAAATCATTAAAGTACAGTATCCATATTTGAATGCATAACTTTATTAGATTTCAACAGAATTCTAATATAGACCTTGGCTTCTAGAAACTAATTCTAAGGAGACCAAAATTTTATATGTATGCACTAAAAGGAAACATACAAAGATATGCAGAAATAATATCATAAATGCAGAGGAAAAATCCATAACCTAAGCTGTGGATTTAGAATTACTATGGCTTCCCTGTAAAGAAAACATTTGATTTTCACCTGAATGTGGTCTCCATGACAACTGATCTCCCAGATCTCCCAGCTCTGTAAAAAAAAAAAAAAAAAAAAAAAAAATCACAGACTTTACTGATCCATGATTATCCTTTATTGCCCTATCTCCCACAATACTAAAGAATGAAGGAGTTTGATGGGAATAACCATCCAACCAAGCACCTATGATTTTTGATGTGGCAAAAAGAATAGTCAATCAACAATATGCATTTCTCAGACGTTAGAAACTATCAAAGGTACTGGGGACCTCACAAAATTAGACAATCTGCTCTCAAGGGGCTTAAGTTATATAAAAAGAACTGTTTGTCCTTCATTTTTTAGAGACCAAAATATCTGGAAGGTGATACTGTAATTTGCAAGTGAATTACATTTAAGTGTGGGAGGGATGAGCAAAGTCACTAGGCTCACGCTCTTTTCAAGAACTAGCAGGGTTCAGTGGCAAGATATAAATCAGGAACACTAGAGTCCCAAACATTGTGAGAAACCTTGACTTTTATAACCTAGTCTTTCCCAGTCTCAGTTTGACTGAGGTAACATCCACTCAATGATTAAGACTAAGTATGAACTGAATAAGGAATGGTGTCTTTTACCTAGTTTCAAAAAATATAAAAAAGGAAAAAAAATCTATCTGGGAGGGGAAGATTTTCATTGCTATTTATACTCACTCTGAGCTATCAGAGCCCAAACCATACCAAGTGAGGCTTAAATGGAGACCTATTGTTGGCTAGTCAATAAAAACCAAAGTGATTTGGCTTTTAGGCATGGTACTTAAAAAAAAAAAAAATCTAGCCTATAAACTCCAAGATACCTTGTGAAGTTTCAGTGATCCAAATTTATATTCTTTTGGTTAGAATATCCACAGGTAAGTGCTATGGTTCCTTAAGAGGGAGAGGACAAGGGAAGGAAGTAAAGAAGTAAAGAAGAAAGGAAGACTAAATTTTAAGTAAAAAATCTAGGTATAAATTCCAGCTCTTCCACTTTGGTTTGGGATAATTACTTCAATTTTTTTGAACTCTAATTTTCCTCATTTATAAAACTGGTAAGATAATATTTGGATTAATTACCACACAAAACCATCATGAGAGCAGATAAGACAATGAAGAATTAGGCTTTTTGCAAACCAATATGCCCAACTTTTTTGTTATTGTTATTTTATTTTATTTTGTTTTTCCCATGGCCTCATTAAAACACAGTAGAGACACAGACGTGACTTGAATAATTTTGTTGCTCAGAAGGAAGCTAAAATAAGATAAGTAAAGAAAAATCTAAAATATGGATTTTTTTGGTATGCCAGCTAACAGTTGATACTATACTCCTTCTAGCCAAAGTGACTGACAAAGTATTTATTTTTCTTCCTGCCTATGTTGCTACATGACAGCAACTTGTCTTGTCTTCTAAATTTTTCTTTCCTAAGTGAATTTGAATAATATTAATTTAGTATAGAACAATCGAAAATTTAAATACATTTGATACAAGGAAAAAGGAAAATAAACATTAAGAACATCTACAATGTTTTCTACTCAATGAAATTAAAAAAAATGATAGATTTATGAATATAATTGAAAGAAATTATATGAGAATATGAGTCTTCATTGAAAGACTTTATATTATTTTTCTAGTGCCTGCTAGTATTAAAAAAAAAGGCCTAAGATTGTACTATATTATTAGTCCAAGACTTCTCCCTTTTCAACATTGAGGATTAAAGTTGACCTTTTGTTTCATCATTTCTTCTCCTTATCATGTTTGTTTAACCTTAGCTTTCTATTATTAGAATGGTTAATGTGTGAGTGGCCAAGATTTCACAATGTGATTCTTTCTCCCTGTTTCTTCATCACAGTTCTCACTATATCACTTTAGGGTACATAAAATATTTTACAAACATTACTTTACTTAGTTCTCACAACCCTGGGAAGCATTATTATTCCCATTTTTCAGATGAAGAAACTAAAACTGATTGAGAATAAGATACTGCACAGGATGACAGTACATGTTGGAGGCTGAATTCAAATTCATTCCTTTCTTACTTCAAATGCAACAGCCCCTTCAAAGCCCTTCTTACTCCTTGTGATTCTGGCTTCCTTGCTCTTCCTTGAACTAGGTAGGCCAGCTTCTCACTCCATTTCACCTACATATCCCTTAGTATTCTTTCTTTTGATTTCTCCAGTTTCCTTCAAGGCCCAAGCTAAAATTTTGTCTTCTCCAGGAAGCCTCTTCACATCCTTCTTAATGCTATGGCCTTCTATATCATGATTATTTCCAATTTATTCCATACATAGCTTATTTGTACATAGTTGTTTATGTGCTGAATTCCCTCAGGCTGTGAGCTCCTTGATATCAGGAACTGTTTTACTTTTATTTTTATCTCCTGTTTTTAACATAGTTTCTGGAACAAAGTAGGCAATTAATAAACATTTATTTTTTAAATTTCTCAAGGAAGGATGAGTTAGTCCAGGTCAGAAAGGGTCAAGGCTTCTATGCTTATTAACAATAAGATCTGACTAGTGAGTGACTTCTGTATTTCCCAACTGGGAGAGATGGGGAAAAACAGTGGAAGATAAAAAAAAAAAGGAGAAAACTATATTTGATCATGAAGAGCTTGATGCTAGATCTTTAAATAATAAAATGAAGAAAAACTTGGTCTCCAACGAATTATATAGTCATAAAAGTAGTTAAGAAATCAAAATCATTGTAAAATTATGACCAGTGTATCTTAAACAATTTTAATATTTAAGTATAATCAACATATTGTAGCAATAAAATTTTGCAAAACTGATTGTTTTGGAATGAAAACAAGAATTACTAATAACATTTGATATTTATGTCTAATTTTACTTAATTTTGAAATTTTTCTTGAAGTGTACTTGATAGACATCAACAAATACAGATAAAGAACAGAATAAAAAATTGGATAGGAATCTGCAAGCCTCCATTACATCTACCTAGATTCTTTTATTTTTCAAAATGCATGCAAAGGGGCAGCTAGCTGGCACAATGGATAGAGCACTAGCCCTGAAGTCAGGAAGACATGAGTTCAAATCTGGTCTCAGACACAACACTTCCTAACCGTGTGACCCTGGGCAAGTCACTTAACCCCAATTGCCTCAGCAAAAACAAACAAATAAACATTAAAATGAACAAAAAACCCAAAATACATGCAAAGATGATTTTCAACATTCACTCTTCCAAATCTTATGTTCCAATTTTTTCCCTCCCTTACCTCACCCTCTCTTTTACAGAGTGAGTAATCTATGTTAAACATGTATAATTCTTCTAAACATATTTCCACATTTATCATGCTGTAGAAGAAAAATCAGACCAAAAAGAAAAAAAGTGAGCAAGAAAACACAGCAAGCAAACAACAAAAAGGTGAAAAAAAATTATGTTGTTATTTCTAGCCATATGAAAATATGCTCCAAATCATTATTAATCAGAGAAATGCAAATTAAGACAACTCTGAGATACCACTACACAGCTGTCAGATTGGCTAGAATGATAGGGAAAGATAATGCAGAATGTTGGAGGGGACAGGGACACTGATACATTGTTGGTGGAATTGTGAACACATCCAGCCATTCTGGAGAGCAATTTGGTACTATGCTCAAAAAGTTATCAAACTGTGCATACCCTTTGACCCAGCAGTGTTTCTACTGGGCTTATACCCCAAAGAGATACTAAAGATGGGAAAGGGACCTGTATGTGCAAGAATGTTTGTGGCAGCCCTGTTTGTAGTGGCTAGAAGCTGGAAAATGAATGGATGCCCATCAATTGGAGAATGGTTGAGTAAATTGTGGTATATGAATGTTATGGAATATTATTGTTCTGTAAGGAATGACCAGCAGGATGAATACAGAGAGGACTGGCGAGACTTACATGAACTGATGCTGAGTGAAATGAGCAGAACCAGGAGATCATTATATACCTCAACAAAGATACTGTTTGAGGATGTATTCTGATGGAAGTGGATTTCTTTGACAAAGAGATCTAACTCATTTTCAATTGATCAAGGATGGACAGAAGCAGCTACACGCAAAGAAAGAACACTGGGAAATAAATGTAAACTGCTTGCATTTTTGTTTTTCTTCCCGGGTTATTTATACCTTCTGAATCCAGTTCTCCCTGTGCAACAAGAGAACTGTTTAGTTCTGCATACATATACTGTATCTAGGATATATTGTAACCTATTCAACATGTAAAGGACTGCTTGCCATCTGAGGGAGGGGGTAGAGGGAGGGAGGGGAAAAATCAGAACAGAAGTGAGTGCAAGGGATAATGTTGTAAAAAATTACCCTGGCATGAGTTCTGTCAATAAAAAGTTATTTTAAAAAAATGTAAAAAAAAAAAAGAAAAAGAAAAAGAAAAAGAAAAAAAACTATGTTGTGATCCACATTCAGTCCTGACAGTCCTTTCTCTGGGTGCACATGGCTCTCTCCATTACAAATCTATTGCAATTGGCTTGAATCACCTCATTGTTGAAAAGCCACAGCCATCAGAATTGATTATCATATAATCATGTTTCTGTGTACAATGTTCTCTTGGTTTTACTCACTTTTCTTAGCATCAGTCCATTTAAATCTATCCAGGCCTTTCTGCAATCAGCCTGTGGATCATTTATTATAGAACAATAATATTCCAAAACATTCATATGCCATAACTTATTCAGCAATTCCCTAACTGATGGGCATCCCCTCAGTTTCCATTTCCTTGCCACTATAAAAAGGGCTGCCACAAACATTTTTGAACATGTGGGTCCCTTCCTCTTTTTTATCATCTCTTTGGACCACAGACTCAGTAGACTCACTGTTGGATTAAAGTTTGATAGCCGTTTGGGCATATTTCCAAATGGCTTTCCAGAATTATTGGATCAGTTCACAACCATACCAACAATGTATTAGTGTCCTAGTTTTCCAATATTTCCTCCAACATTTATCGTTATCTTTTCCTATCATCTTAGCCAATCTGAGAGGTATGTAGTGGTACCTCAGAGTTGTTTTAATTTGTATTTCTCTGGTCAGTAATGATTTAGTGCATTTTTTCATATGATTAGAAATGTTTTTAATTTCTTCATCTGAAAATTATCTGTTCATATCCTTTGACCATTTATCAATTGGAGAATGGCTTATATTCTTATAAATTTGAATCAATTATCTATATATTTTAGAAATGAGGCTTTTATCAGAACTCTTGGATTTACATCCAAGTTTTCTGCTTCCCTCCTAATCTTATCTGCATTGCTTTTGTTTGTACAAAACATTTTTTAATTTAATATAATCAAAATTATACATTTTGCATTTCTTATTGTACTCTAATTCTTCTTTGGCCATAAATTCCTTCTTTTCCCACAAATCTGAGAGGTACACTATGCTTTGTTCTTCTAATTTGCTATTTGGACCACTCTTTATGTCTAAATCATGAACCCATTTTGATATTTTTTCAGTATAGGATATTAGGTGTTGATCAATGCCTAGTTTCTACCATATTATTTTCCAACTTTCCCAGCAATTTTTTGTCAAATAGTGAGTTCTCATCCCAAAAGCTAGAGTCTTTGGATTTATCACACACTGGATTATTAGTCATTGACTGTTGTATCTTATGAACCTAGCCTATTCCACTGCAACTACTCTATATCCATAATTGTTTTTCAAAAAAAGTTTGCTACATTCAAAATTTTGTAAAACTTATAAAATTAAGCATATTATGAATGGTAATAGATATTTTACACAAAATTTATACTAGGAATTATATTCCCTATGAACACAATTTGGATAGTTGTTTCTCTCTCTTTTTTTATTATAACTTTTTATTTACAAGATATATGCATGGATAATTTTTCAGCATTGATTGTTGCAAAATCTTCTGTTCCAACTTTTCCTCGACTTCTCCCAGATCCCCTTCCCAGATGGCAGGTAGACCTACGATACTAATTTCCCAGCAGTTTTTGTCAAACAGTGAATTCTTATGCCAAAAGCTGAAGTCTTTGGTTTTGTCAAACACTAGATTATTAAAGTTATTGACTATTTTGTCCTGTGAACTTAACCTATTCCACTGATCAACTAGTCTATTTCTTAGTCAATACCAAATGATTTTGATGACCGCTGCTTTATAATATAGTTTTAGATCTGGTACAGTTAGGACCTTCATTAGATTTTTTTTTCAATTGGTTCACTTGAAAGTCTTGACCTTTTGTTCTTCCAGATGTATTTTGCTGTTATTTTTCTAGGTCAATAAAATAGTTTTTGGAGAGTCTGATTGATATAGCATTAAATAAATAGAGTAGTTTAGGTAGTATTGTCATCTTTATTATATTTGCTCAACCCATCCCAAGAGCACTTTATATTTTTCGAATTTGTTAGATCTGACTTTATTTGTGTGGAAAGTGTTTTGTAGTTTTGCTCATATAGTTCCTGACCTTCCCTTGGCAGATAGATTCCCAAATCTTTTATACTATCAGCAGTTGCTTTAAATAGAATTTCTCTTTGTAACTCTAACTGTTGTTAGTGATATATAAGAATGCTGATGATTTATGTGGATTTATTTTGTATCCTGCATCTTTGCTAAAGTTGTGGATTATCTCTAATAGCTTTATAGTAGAATCTCTGAGGTTCTCTAACTATACCATCATATAATCTGCAAAGAATGATAATTTGGTTTCCTCATTATCTACTCCAATTCCTTTAATTTCTTTCTCAACTCTTATTGCCAAAGCTAGCATTTCTAATATAATATTGAATAGTAATGGAGCAACCTTGTTTGTTTGATTCCTGATCTTATTAGGAATGGTTGCGATTTATCCCCATTACGTATGATGCTTACTAATGGTTTTAAATAAATGCTACTGAATATTTTAAGGAAAAGTCCATTTATTCCTATACTCTCAAGTATTTTTAATAGGAATGAATGTTGGATTTTATCAAATGCTTTTTCTGCATATATTGAGATGATCATATAATTTTTGTTAATTTGGCTACTGATATAGTCAATTATGCTAATAGTTTTCCTAATATTGAACCAGCCCTGCATTTCTGGTGTAAATCCTATTTGGTCATGTTATCAGATGATTTTCTGTAATCTTTTTGCTAATATTTTAGTTAAGATTTTAGAATCAATATTCATTAGGGAGATTGGTCTATAATTTTCTTTCTCTGTTTTCATCCTACTTGGTTTAGGTATCAGTACCATGTCTGTGTCATAAAAGGAATTTGGTAGGAGTCCTTTATTCCCTATTTTTTCAAATAGTTTATATAACATTGGAGTTAATTATTCTTTAAATGCTTGGTAGAATTCACACATCAATCTATCTGATCCTGGGGATTTTTGTTAGAGAGTTGATGAATGGCTTGTTCTATTTCTTTTTCTAAAATGGGACTATTTAAGTAATTTACTTCCTCTTTTGTTAATCTGGGAAGCCTATATTTTTGAAGGTAGTCATCCATTTCACTTAGATTATCAAATTTATTGGCATAAAGTTGGACAAAGTAACTCCTAATTATTGCTTTAATTTCCTCTTCATTGGTGGAAAGTTCTCTGTTTTCATTTTTAAGACTAACAATTTGATTTTCCTCTTTTCTTATGCTTATCAGATTTACCAAAGGTTTATCTATTTTATTGGTTTATTTATAAAACCAACTCTTAGTTTTATTTATTAATTCAATAGTTTCTTTTTTTATTTTCAATTTTATCAATTTCTCCTTTTAATTTTAGAATTTCAAGTTTAGTATTTAATTGGAGGTTTTTAATTTGGTCTTTTTCTAGCTTTTTAAGTTGTAAGCCCATTTCATTGATCTTCTTTTTCTCTATTTTATTCAAGTAAGCCTCTAAAGATATACAATTTCCCCTTATTTCTGCTTTGGCTGCATCCCACAAATTTTGGTATATTGTCTCATTGTTGTCATTGTCTTGGGTGAAATTATTAAATGCTTTGCTTTTTCACCCATTCGTTCTTCAGGATGAGATTATTTAATTCCAATTACTTTTTGGTCTATTTACCCTTAGCTTTTTGTTGAATGTAGTTTTTATTGCATTGTGATCTGAAAAGAATGCATTTACTATTTTTGCTTTTCTGCATTTAATTTTCAGGTTTTTATGTCCTAATATATGGTCAATTTTTTTATAGGTGCCATGAAATGCTGAGAAGAAAGTGTATTCCTTTTTCTTGTTAAAGTGCTATTGCTGGTCTTTCTAGAGGTATATCAAATAAAAGTGGTGAGAGAGGTCATCCTTGCTCCACTCCCATATTTATTAGTAAAAGTTCTGATACACTCTCATTTCAGATGATGCTTGCTTTTAGTTTTAGATTAATGCTTTCTAATGTATTGAAATAAAGTTCCTCTTTGCCTGTATTTCATAGGGTTTTTAGCATAAATGAGTGGTGGACTCTCTTCCATCTATTGAGATAATCATGTGATTTTGGATGTTTTTAATATGATTATCTTGGTTGTTTTCTTATTGTTGAACTATCCTTGCATTCATGGTATAAATCCTACTTGGTTATAATCTAGAATTTCTTGTATAAATTGCTGTAGTTTTTTGACAAGATTTTGCTTAAAATATATAACAATGTTCATTAATGATTTTGGCCTATAATTTTCTTTTCAGGTTTTATTTTCCCGTTTTAAGTATTAGAAATATATTTGTCTCATGAAAAAGTTTGGATATAGTGTTTTCCTTGTCAAATTTTGAGAACAATTTGTGAAACATGTGTGCTAATTGTTTTTTTAAAAGTTTGATCAAGTTCTTAAGTGAAACTTATCAAGCAAAGGAGTTTTCTTTGTTGTACTTTTCTAGGTAGATATATTTCCTTTTCTGAGAGTGGGATATTTAAGATCTCATGGAATAACAAATCTTCTCCCCATTTTGGGGTCTCCTCTCGTTTAGTTTTTTCACTGTTTTCCAGTATGCTTTTTGGATTCCCCTTTTCCATCACCCCTCATTTGTCATTTTCAGAACAATAGCAATTTCTGCAGGTGATAGAATACCTCTCTTCCCTATGTCCTTGATCATGAAACACCACACTGATCCATATCCTCCCCCTGGTTTCCTTCTTTTCTCCTTTACCTCAAAATCTCCTTATTGATTTCATTCCCTCTTACTTCTCAGCTGAAGTTCAAAATCCTCTATTCCAAAATAGAACAATAGTACAAGGTCCCCATATCCTTCACAGAAACCTCTCTTTACTAATGAAAGTATCCACCAATGGAATAATTTGCTATAATCAAACAAAAATACTCTTCATTTTCTTCCCCATTATTGTTTTTTCTCCCTCTTCTTCACTTATTCTTCTGGCAGTTTTTCACGCTTTAGAGACCATGGAGGTCACCTTCTCTTCCTTGCTAATTCTCAATTTGATCCAAGCTTATCGTACATTCCTCTCTCTCATTCTCCTCACCTTACCCTTCTCAAGTACTCTCCTATTTTATAATGATGTTTCAATTTTTTTTCTTTTTTCCCCTTGTAAGTGATTCATTATTTTTTTCAATTAGTATTTCATCTTCTGTATTTATAAGAAATGGTCTGTGTTCTACTGCTTGTTACATTATAGAGATCAAGTTATTTTTTTAAACTTTTTTTCTTTTGGAATATCTAGCATTCTTTATGTATTATATGTTTGAAATCAGTATATTTTACTTAGAGAGTTTATTTTCTTTTAATATTATTATTTGTTGCATCTCTTTTTTCTGTATTGATTTTTTCAATTTTGTATATTTGATTCACCCCCTCTTTAGATTTTTTTGGTAACATTGCCAATACAGATTCACATTTTTTTTTTTTTCTATTCTGCCCATTATTTTTGTTCTTTAGGCTATAAATTCTCCTCTCATAATTCTTATTTTTTAAACCATTCTGAAATAGTATATTATGGTTTCATGTTTCCCTCAAATTGCCAAAAGTCTTGTTTCATCAAGTGTTAGATGATTTCCCTTTGTCTTTCAGTATTTATTAATAAATAGCTCTTTATTAGATGTAGAGGCCAAATTTTCTTAGGCTGTTATTTTTCCCATTGATTTATCTTTTTTATGTTCATAGTAGTTGATTTCTCTTTTTTCTGAGATTTTTGGTAATTTCTCCCCTATTACTCACTTTATGATTTCTTTTCTGAAGGTGGCTTTCCATAGCATTGGATCTCAAAATGTCTCAGCCTTTTTCCAATTCACAGACAACTAATCTAGGGAACTGACCCAAGTTATTTAGGGAGGAGGCAGAAATGATCCTAGTTTTGTGGGCTCTTTCCCTCAGGCTTCTTGGAGGACCATACCAATTCCCTTTAGCTAATGGTGTACTATCCTGTTCTCTCTGTTCCTCAGTTCTCTACCCTGACAGGGGTTTAGTTCTATAATTTTGAATTTGGTTCTCTGAGGTTGCAGGACGGGGAGTAAAAGATAAGATTTAGGTTGTGGTTTTGAGCTTTATGTCAAGGCCAGATAGTTGTGATGTCCCTTTATTTCTAAACTTACTCTTTTCTCCAGAAATCTTTTGCAATAGAGAAAGCTACTACAGCACTGGCTTTTATGGCCTCCGGATTCAAGTTGAGTTACCACTAGGATTCCAATAGGAGTCAGTTTATGGTTGGCTTTTTTTTTTTTTAAATCTTCATTTTATGTTCTTCATTTAAATCTTCATATACTTCTCTGAGTATATAAAACCAGTATCAAACATGGAGCCTGCTACCCAGTCAGCAACACATATGAGTTTAGCCTAAATAAAATTAAAATGTAATTTAAATATATTTAATTAAATAAATAAAAATACAATAAAGCACATTAATAAGTGGTTTTTCTATATCAATTTGAGGCCCATAGGATCATTAGCCATTATTTAATGGCTGCTATTTCTATTTGAATTTCATACCACTTTTCTAGACCATGAGAAATACTGAAGTTAGCTTTCATGTATAATTTGTTTTAGAAGGCTTTTAAGAGATCATGTATATCAGAGAAAATTACTAGTCCTTTGTCTTATTGGTTGTATTATCTGGAAGTCTACCTACAATCATAATTGAATAAAGTGCTAAATTTGAGTTAGAGGTTCATGAAAATACAGATTTCTTTTAGATAAAATTTCAAAAATTCCATGAAATCTATGCATGAGTCTTTAGAATTCAAGTTGAGCTCCAGTTTTAAAGGCTAAATCTTCCTTCTCTCAATTCATTTTCTTTATTTTTCATTCTGTATGTTTTAGATGTAATATTTCCCCCTTTCAATTGATAAACGCTTACGTATCCTTTAAGGTTTATTTCCAATACTACATTAAAGTTCACCTAGCTTTTATTTCAAACTTTGTAAAGCAGTTATATATCTTACTTTCAATTTTGATAATTTGCATGTGTCCTATTTGTCTACAATGAGAGAAGGGGCTAGATTATCAATACTTTTTATCACTTCCTGGGTAAAATATATGAATTACTTTTGGATTTAATTTATTTATAAGCAGATAATTAACATATAATGATTTTGTAGTCATGTAGTTAATGAATACTTATATGCATATTATATCTCTATGGCTAGATTATATATTCTATGACAATACATATTATTTTAAAATTGTTTTTGTATCTCTATCAGAGTTTAGCCAAGGAGAGACAATATAGGTGGTTGTTAATAATTCTGTTTTTGGAAACTGGCTTGATCTGCATAAGTCTTCTGTCTCCAGATTCTGTTTATTTTCACTATCTGGTCTTGATACTTGAAATATTTTCCTTCCTCATCTCTACCTCCAACCTTCCTTGACTTCAAATCCTAGCTAAAATCTAGTCTTCTACTGGAAGTCTTTCCTGAGGGTCCTTAATGCTAATGTCTTTTTTCTATGCTTTCCATTTTATCATATATAGCTTATTTATATAGAGTTGGCTTTGATTTTATCCTGTCTTCTGCATTACTTTGTTTCCCCAATATTTAATACAATGCATAGCATATAATAGGTGCTTCATAAACTTAACTTTTCTGGTCCTCAGTTTACTCATTTGTAAAATAGGAAGGATGATGTCTGAAAAAATCTGCTTCACAGGAGAATTAAATGAAATCATGTGCGCAAAGAGTTTTAAAAACTTAAAGGAGTGTACAAATGTTATTTCTTATGTTATACTTTGCATACTTACAAGACAATAAATGGTCATTGGAAGAATGGTTGAATTAACGAAAAGTAAAGGGTAAAGGACATTTCTCATGAGAATCCAACTTTGGAATCTTCTCTTTTTTTCTCTAGCCATGCTTCAGTTTTTCATGTCTATAGTTCAGGGTCTCTTTTTTGTTCCCCCATGGGACATGATATATTAGCCTAAGCATCAATGTCAATTTACATTTAATGGATGAAGGAGTTTCTACACCAAAAACTTATGCACTCAGTGAACAAAAAGGCAAATCATCAGATGATATTTATTGAACATCAAGAATGTACTGTACACTAAACAGAACACAGAGAGAAACATTTATTTTAACACATGTTGAGAAATACACTTGAGAGCAATTGTACCAGATGTCAATTTGTAATGTGCTCTAGGGCAAGAAAGAAGGGGGGGGGGGATTTTCTTAGTGAGAAATAAAAATAGATATGCATTAATACAATTTCATAATAATAAATTCACTACAGACTATTTCCTGACATTCTTAAACTTGGCATCTTCTAATATTGTATCAAAATTAGTCTTATTTTTCACTATTTTAAAAATTATAATAGTATATGTTTTAATTCCTTTTGAAATGTCATCTAAATGTATAGTAATAGTGAAGACAGAAATCCTTAGAGAAGTTGCCACAGCAACATCCCTTCAATTATATGCATAAAATTGATTTTTTTTTTTAAGGTGAATGTTAGTGGAGTGAGGGATAGCATGCAGACAAAATATTTCAAGTTGAAGGAAGAGTAGGGATAATAATGAATTAGGAGGAAAGAATAAAAAGTAAGAGGTTTGGATAGAACCATTTGTAAGCAAATAAAGAAAAGCTAGAGACACCAATTCTAGAGAAGTTGTTTTTGGCAGGATCTCATGAATTTGGTGGCATGTGGAGAGAAGGGAAAAACCAAGAATATGAGGTAAGGAGACATTTATGTTAAGATAATATACAGTGGACACACCTACTGCTGCCCTTGTGACAAATAGCATCTCAATAGAGCCTTTATCCTCGAAACTCAAATCCCTGAGATCTGGGATGTCCAGAGGTTACAGAACACAAAGGTTACTAATCTTTATAGCTGAGAAAGGATAAGAAGAAAAGGTGGATGCATCATCAGAATAGAGATTATCACAAATTCCTACATCTTTTTAAATATGCTATTATTATTCTTATCACTGATAATGATAATGCCAAGCATTTTTGCCTCTCATCCAAAATGTTTAAAAGGTAACTTTTTTTAATTTTGAGAAATCTCAATAATGTGGCTTGTTATTGCTGTCAACTAATTCTTGCCCTACACAGGAACAAAAGTAGAAAGGAAGAAAAGAAAATAAGAAGAAAGGAAGGACATATCTCTAGCTAAATTTGTGAAACAAGAAAACTTTTTTCCTCTGTTTTTATTTACTCTATTTGATTTTATATCTATTTAATCTCAAATGTCCAATGATCTCATGTTGGCTCCCATAATATATAGCTTCTCACTTATCCATACCTTTTTAACTTGGGGGAGGGTGTGATTCTTTTCACATATACTCATAGTAGACATCCAAGCTAATTAAACATGAGATAGTAGAAAAGTGAGTTGTGGTGATAAAGAAGCAGGAATGCAGACCAAGTAGTTATGCATTAAGCTGCAAATTATGGAGCATGGGTAGGTTATTAATATATAGTCAGTCAATAAGCATTTATTAAGTGATCACTATATGCCAGGCACTATACCAAGTGCTGGACATACAAAAAGAGGCTAATTGCAGTTTTTGTCTTCAAAGAGCTCACAATCAAATGGGGACAAGCAATTATGTACCAACAAATTGTGTTTAATAAGAGAATGAGAGAAAAAAATGAAAGAGAGAAGGCATTAGAATTAAGAGGTTATGGAAAGTTTTCTGTAGAAGATGAGATTTTTATTGAAGACTTAAAATAATCTGAGGAATCCAGTAGGCAATGATGAAAAGAGAAAACACTCCAGCGAAAATGCTGATATATAATCAAGACACTCCATTTCTCAATTCCATGGCATTTACCATATTGAAGATGATGTGCTGAGGATTAACATGTACAAGACTAGAAAGGTAGGAGAGACCTAGACTATGAAAGGCTTTAACTACTAAAGAAAGATTTTGTTGTTGATGACAAATCAATTGAATTTAAGAAAGGAAGTGACATGATCAGACTCACATTTTAGGAAAATCACTTTGGTGACTAAATGGAGGGTGGATTGGAATGAGGAAAGATAACAGAATTTATCCTGGTTTTTTTTTTTTTTTTAAATTTATTTTTAACACATATTTCTTTATGTATCATGTTGGGAGAGAAAAATCAGAGCAAAAGAGAAAAACCATGACCAAAAAAAAAAAAAAAAAAAAACAGAAAAAAAGAAGAGAATATAGCATGTGTTGATTTACATTCAGTCTGCATAGTTCTATCTCTCTTTGTGAATGGAATTTTCCACCCAAAATTTATTGGGTTTGCATTGGATCACTGGACTGCTGAGAACCAAGTTTTTCATAGTTGATCATCACACACTGTGGCTATTATTGTGTATAATGTATTCCTGGTTCTGCTTGTTTCTGTCGGCATCAGTTTGTGTAAATCTTTCCAGGCCCTTTTAAAATCAGCTTATTCATAATTTTTATAGAACAATAATATTCCACTAAATATACCACAACCTATTCAGCCATTTCTCAATTGATAACCATATAATCATTTTCCAATTCTTTGCTACCACAAAAAGAACTGCTACAAACATTTTTGCACATGTGGGTCTTTCCCCCTCTCCCCTTTTATTCCCCCTCCTTGGGATACACACCCAGTAATGACAATGCTAGGTCAAGGGTAAGCACAGTTTTATAGCCCTTTGGGCACAGTTCCAGATTACTCTCCAGAATGGTTGGCTCATGTCACAACTCCACCAACAATGCATTAGTGCCTCAGTTTTCTCACATCCCCTCCAACATTTATCATTACTGTTTCCTGTCATTTTAGCCAGTCTGAGAGGTATGAAGTCATATCTCAGAGTTGTTTTAATGTGCATTTCTCTAATCGATAGTGATTCAGAACAGAGCATTTTTCATATGACTATAAATGACTCTAATTGAACATTTGAAAATTTCCTGTAATATTCTTTGGCCATTTGTCAATTGGCGAATGACTTGTATTCTTATAAATTTAACACAGTTCTTTATGTATTTTTATAAATGAGGCCTTTATCAGAAATACTGACTGTAAAGATTTCCCCCCAGTTTTGTACTTCCTTTTTACTCTTGTTTCTATTGGTTTTGTTTGTGCAAAACCTTTATAATTTAATGTAACCAAAATTGTTGTTTTTTTCTTTCATAATATTCACTACTTCTTTGGTCACAGATTCCTCCCTTCTCCAAAGATCTGATAGGTAAATTATCCCATGTTTTCCTAATTTCTTTATGGTATCATCCTTTATGCCCAAATCATGTGTTCATATTGACATTATTTTGATATGGAGTGTGAGATGTTGATCTACACTGAATTTCTGACATAATTTTCCAGTTTTCTCAGCCATTTTTGCCAAATAGTGAATTCTTATTCCAGAAGCTAGAGTTTGGGGATTTATCAATATTAGATTACTATAGGCCTTGATTATTGTATTGTGCATATCTAATATGTGCCACTGATCCACCACTCTATTTCATAGACAGTACTAAAATAGTTTTGATGACTGCTGCTTTATAATATAGTTTTAGATTTGGTACTGCTAAGCTATCATCCTTTGTATTTTTTCCTTAATTCTGTAGATATTCTTGATGTTTTTTTCTTCCAAATGCATTTTTTTTTAGTTCTGTAAAATAATATTTTTACCAATTTAGGCAGAATTGTCCTTTTTAATATATTAGCTTGACCCAGCCATGAATAAGTGATATTTTTTCCAATTGTTTACATTTGATTTTATTTGTGTGAGAATTGTTCATATAGTTCTTGGATTTGTCTTGGCAGGGAAACCCCCAAGTATTTCATTTTGTCTACAGTAATTTTAAGTGGAATTTCTCTTTCTATCTCTTGCTGATGGGCTTTGTTAGTATTACATAGAAATGCTGATGATTTGTGTTAGTTTATTTGACATCCTGCAAAAGCTATGAATTGTTTCCAGTAGGTGTTTGATGATTTTCTAGAATTCTCTAAGTACATCATCATATCATCTGCAAAGAATGATAGTTTTATTTCCTTATTGCTTATTCCAATTCCTTTAATTTCTTTTTCTTTTCTTATTGCTAAAGTCAACATTTCTAGAGCAATGTTGAATAATGGTGGTGATAATAATCATCTTTGTTTTACCCCTGATCTTATCGGGAATACATCCAGCTTCTCTCCATTACAAATAATGCTTGTTCTAGATTTTAGATAAATGCTGCTTATTATTTTAAGGAAAGATCCCTTTATCCCTAAGCTCTCTAGTATTTTTAATAGGAATGAATGCTGTATTTTGTCAAAAGCTTTTTCTGCATCTATTGAGATTGTCATATGATTTCTGTTGGTTTTGTTATTGATATGGTTGATTATAGTAATAGTTTTCCTGATATTGAACTAGCCCTGCATTTCTGGCATAAATCCCACTTGCTCATAGTATATTATCCTGCTGATAAGTTGCTGTAATCGCTTTGTTAACAGTTTATTTAAATTTTTTGCATCAATATTCATTAGGGAGATTGGTCTGTGATTTTTTTTTTTCTGTGTTTTGGCTCTTTCTGGTTTAGGTATCAATGTCATATTCATGTCATAGAAGGAAGTTGGCACATTTTTTAACCTATTCTCCCAAATAAATCACATAGTATTGGAATTAATTGTTCTTTAAATGTTTGGTATAATTCACTTGTGAATCCATCTGGCCTGGAGACTTTTTCTTCGATTGTTTATTAAGGACTTGTTCAATTTCTTTTTCTAAAATGACCTATTTAAGTAATGTATTTCCTCTTCTGTTAACCTGGGCAATTTATATTTTTAGAAATATTCATCTATTTCAATTTGTTAGATTTTCAGACTTGCTGCCATACAATTGGGCAAAATAGTTCCTAATTATTGTTTTAATTTTATAGTCATCGGTGGCATTTTTGATGCTGGTGATTTTGTTTTTCTTTCATTTTTCTGATCAAATTAACCAAAGTTTTATCTATTTTGTTAATTTTTTTCATAATACCATTTCTTAGTTTTGTTTATTAGTTCAATTATGGATTGTTTCTGTGATTTGTTATTTTACCCACTCATTCTTTAGAATTAGATTATTTAATTTACAATTAGTTTTTAGTCTATCTTTATTGAATATAATGCATTATTGTCTGAAAAGGAAGCATTTTGCTATTTTTGGCTTTCTGAATTTGATATGAAGTTTTTATGCTATAATACATGGTCAACTTTTATATAGATGCCATGTACTGCCAAGAAAAAAAAAGTTTTCCTTTCTGTCCCTATTCAGTTTTCTTTAGAGGTCTGTCATATCTAGGTTTTTCAGGATCTTATTAAGTTCCCTCATTTCTTTCTTATTTATTTTATGGTTGGATTTGTTTGATTCTGAGAAGGGAAGGTTGAGGTCTCCCTAATACAACAATGTTGCTGTCTGTTTCTTTCTGTAGCTGGCTTAAAATCTTCTCTAGGAATTTGCCTGCTCTACCACTTAGTAATACCCTGTAGTATTGTTACTACTTCATTTTTTATGGCACCTTTTATCAAGATGTGTTATCTGCTGCTCTTGTGGTTTCTCTTCTTGTGAGTGGATGATGGTGATTCAAGGAGACCGAGAGGCAGTTGCATTATTTGAACTCTCTCCTTTTCCCTCTGCCTCCAATTCATTTTCCTAATTCACAAGCAACACCTGTGTCAGTAAAGGCTGCTTTGCAATTCCTTCAGATGTTCACAACTGTGGAGGATCTCAGAGAATTGACCTGCCCCTTACAATGCACTTAGGCATGGGCCTTAACAAAGATGTACTTTCGTTCCCTATTTCTTTTAAGAAAATCTATTTTTAATTTTGCTTTATCTGAAATCAGAATTGCTACCTCTGCTTCTTTTACTTTAGTTGAAGAATAATAAATTATGTTTAAAAATTATGTTCCATCCTTTTACCCTTACTCTGTATGTGTCTCTTTGTGTCAAATGTGTTTCTTGCAAACAACATATTGTAGGACTCTGTTTTTTAGTTCACTCTGCTATTCACTTCCATTTTATGGGAGAATTCATCCCATTCACATTCACAATTATGATTACTAGCTCTGTATTTATCTCCATCCTATTTTCTGCATATACTTTTGTTCTCTTTCCACTCTGCCTTAGTCATGTTTTGTTTTGTTGTTGTTGTTGTTGTTGTTGTTTTTTACCTAAACTATCCAGTACCTTATCTCCTATCACTCCATCCTCCTTCTCTCACTAGTATTTTTTTACCCACCTCATCCACTATCTTATCTCCTACTACCCTTTCCCTCCTCTCTTAGTAGTGTCTTTTTAATCCACTCCACCCACCCCCTTGTCTTCTATCAACCCTTCCCCTCTTCTCTTAACCTTTTCCCCTAGTGTTTATGTCCTCCCTTCTATCCTGGTCCCTCCCTTTTCTTTTTTCTTTCTCCTACTTTTTTTATAGGGTTATGTTGGAATCCTTACTAACTGCTAAGTAATTAGAGTTGATCTAATCTTACAAGAAGTTGTTTTGGCCAGAACCTGAAACAAGGTACTAAGTAGAACTAATCAAGACAAGGCTTGTGTTCCCACCTTTACTCATTGGACTCCACAAGTATGCTAGCTTCACAAAGTACACTTTCTAACTTCAAGAGAGTTCACACCTCCCTTAAAGTCATTGGGCCAGAGAGCACTATGGGAGAAAACCCATAATCCCATTCTCTCAGAAGAGGCAGATAAAAAGCCAGCGATGAAGGATCTATGGCAGAACACATTTTTTCCTCTTGGCTGGCTGATCGCGCTAGACTCGAGAGAAACGACTCTGCTGCAGAGAACACTTTTGACGGACTTCAGTGGAGCTGCGCCAGAAGCCCTCTCTCCGCGGCAAATTGGTGGCCGGGCTCCCCAGAAGGAGATAAGAGAGATCTTCCATCTCTGTTGGAGGCAGAAGAAGGCAGAGGCAGAGGCTGAAGGACAGAACCTTTGGATTTGGAGACGTCCGAAGGGCTCTAAGCCTCTAAACCGGCTGTGCCCTGAGAAGAACAAACTCCAACATTTGAACTCTAACATTTGGCGCCCAACGTGGGGCGTATACTGAGCTCACCTGACTGGCGGAGAAGCAGCTGCGGGTCCCGGGAGGGTCTTTCTCCCGGGCCGGGAGCGAGGAATCATGTATATAAAACAGGTTATCATCCAGGGTTTTCGAAGTTATAGAGATCAGACAATTGTAGATCCGTTCAGTTCAAAACACAATGTTATAGTGGGCAGAAATGGATCCGGGAAAAGTAATTTTTTTTATGCTATTCAGTTTGTACTCAGTGATGAATTTAGTCATCTTCGTCCAGAACAGAGATTGGCTTTGTTACACGAAGGCACTGGACCTCGAGTCATATCGGCTTTTGTTGAAATCATTTTTGATAATTCAGACAACAGATTACCAATTGATAAAGAGGAAGTTTCACTTCGTAGAGTCATTGGTGCCAAAAAAGATCAGTATTTTTTAGATAAGAAAATGGTAACGAAAAACGATGTGATGAATCTACTTGAGAGTGCTGGATTTTCTCGAAGTAATCCTTATTACATTGTCAAACAAGGAAAGATTAACCAGATGGCCACAGCACCTGACTCTCAGAGACTGAAGCTATTGAGAGAAGTGGCTGGTACTCGAGTCTATGATGAACGTAAAGAGGAAAGCATTTCTTTAATGAAAGAAACAGAGGGCAAACGGGAAAAAATCAATGAATTGTTAAAATATATTGAAGAGAGATTACATACGTTAGAGGAGGAAAAAGAAGAACTTGCACAATATCAAAAATGGGATAAAATGAGACGAGCGCTGGAATATACCATTTATAATCAAGAACTTAATGAAACCCGTGCCAAACTTGATGAGCTGTCTGCTAAAAGAGAGACAAGTGGAGAGAAATCCAGACAATTGAGAGATGCTCAACAGGATGCCCGAGATAAGATGGAGGATATTGAACGACAGGTTCGAGAATTGAAAACAAAAATTTCAGCTATGAAAGAAGAAAAGGAGCAGCTTAGTGCTGAAAGACAAGAACAAATTAAGCAGAGGACTAAATTAGAACTTAAAGCTAAGGATTTGCAAGATGAATTGGCAGGCAACAGTGAACAGAGGCTTCCATTGGGCCTCAGAATGCAGACAGATTCAGGGAAACGGGATGAGGGGCCCAGCCCCAGGGCCCAAGGCAAAAAACACTTGGGGCATGATGGCAGCCAATCGTGTACCCAGAGAGTGCCTAGAAGTCCAGTACCCAGACATGACCAATCAACCAGAAAGCCATATGATGGGAGAAGGGGATTACACAGTCAACCAGCCAGGAGGAAAAAAATGTATTCTGGAATGGCTGTCTCGCCTTATATCTGAACCTTCTGAGAGAATGGGATTATGGGTTTTCTCCCATAGTGCTCTCTGGCCCAAAGAGCTTTAAGGTGTGGACTTTGAGTAAAGGTGGGAACACAAGCCTTGTCTTGATTAGTTCTACTTAGTACCTTGTTTCAGGTTCTGGCCAAAACAACTTCTTGTAAGATTAGATCAACTCTAATTACTTAGCAGTTAGTAAGGATTCCAACAGGGTTAGATAAATTTCTATTGCCAACTTGATGATTAAATTTTTCCCTCTTAGGGCCAAAACTGATGAGATCTAGCTTCAAACAATGCTCATCCCTCTCCCTTCTTTTCCCTGAGTGTAATGTCTTTCATACCTCTTCATGTGAACTAATTTTCCCATAATACCTTCCCTTTCCTCTTTTCTCCAGTATAAATTTTTCCACCCCTCAATGTCTTTTTCTTTGATGTTATCACATCGGTGTCCATTCATAACCATATCCTCAGTCTATGTGATCCTCTTATCTGTCTGCTCCAGTGATAGATACAATTCTCAAGAGTTACAGATATCATTTTTCCATCTAAGGATGGTAAACAGTTTAATCTTTAAATACTATATATTTTCCCCCTGTTTAACTATCTATGCTTCCCTTGAGTCCTATGTTTGTAGATTAAATTTTCTGTTTAATTCTGTTTCTTCAATAGAAATGATTGAAAGTCTCATACTTCATTGAAGCTCCATCACCTCCCCTGAAAGGAGATGTTGAATCTTACTGGGTAGTTAATTCTTGGTTATAACTCTAGGTCCTTTGTCATCCAGAATATGGTATTCCAGGCCCTCTAATTTTTTACTGTAGAAGCTGCCAGATGCTGGGTAATACTGATTATTGTTTCATATTTGAATTGTTTTTGTCTGACAGCTTGCAGTATTTTCCCTTGGGTTTGTATTTTCTGAGATGTTCCTTGGAGTTCTCCTTGTGGGATCTCTTTATGAAGATAATAGATGGATTCTTTCAATGAATATTTTCATCTCTGTTTCTAGAATATTGGGACTGTTTTCCTTAATGATCTCTTGAAGAATACCATCCCAGATTCTGTACTGTTTTGTCATTTTCAGTCATGTACAACTCTGATACCATTTGTGGTTTTCCTAGCAAAGATACCAAAGTGGTTTGCTATTTCTTTCTCCAGTTCATTTTTCAGATGAGAAACTGAAACAACTCAGGAATAATAACTTGCCCAGGGTCGTCTAGCTAGTAAGTGTCTGGGGCTGGATTTGAATTCAGGAAGATAAATTTTCCAGCACTGGCCCACTGTATTACCTAGTTCTTTATTGTGTATTTACTAGCTTTATATTATCATTAAAAAAAATTAAACTTAATAGATAAAGTAGGGCGGTGAGAATAGTTTGAAAATAAGAATTTCATGAGAACATTTCATTTTTTCCTATTTTTTTCAGAATAACATTGTAAAGAGTTGGTACTCATTTCATTCTATGCCCTCCATGATGGCCTGTTTTCTCGTTAAAAGTTTTATTGACATTTTGTTTTTAAATTACAAATACATATTATCCCCACTCTGAGAGAGGTTTCTTATAACAAAGCAAAAATTAACAATAAAGTGACCTCTTCAGAAAGAGCATGCAACATATAAAAACTATATCAACCTTCCAGCCTTTCTATTTTAAGATTTTTTTCAATAAATGAAAATCTATTTTCCATCCCTATTCTCTTCCTTTCCCCAAAGAAAGATCAAGGAAAGACAAATTTCATGTAACAAATATACTGTTAAACAATCAAACACAAAGAATTCAAAATTAAATAAGAAGACCATAAATTCCCTCACTGGTTGCTTACAAATTTTTATCCTAAATTCATCTCCTTTTTGAAGTGGCAAAGAATTGGAAAATGAGTGGATGCCCCTCAGTTGGGGAATGGCTGAATAAGTTATGATATATGAATATAATGGAATATTATTGTTCTATAAGAAATGATGAGTAGGCTGATTTCAGAAAACCTATAAAAACTTACATGAACTAATGTTAAGTGAAGTGAGTAGAACCAGGAGGACACATTGTACACAGCAATAAGATTTGTGATGATCAGATATGATGGACATAACTTTTTTTTGACAGTGAGGTGAATCAAGGCATTTTCAATAGACATGTGATAGAAAGAAGAATCTTTATCCAGAGAGAGCTATGGAAACGATATGTAGATAAAAAGTATGATATTTTAACGATTTTTGGTGGTGCTTGTTTTTTTTCTTTTCTTTCTCATGTTTTTCCCTACTTTTTGATCTGATTTTTCTTGCACAGTATGATGAATATAGAAATATATTTAGAAGAATTTCATTTGTGTAATCTGTATTAGATTGTTTGCTTTCTGTAGGAGAACTGGAGAGAAAGTGGGAGAAAAATTTGGACAAAAGGTTTTGCAAAGATGAATATTGAAAATTATCTTTGCATGTATTTGGAAAAATAAAATGCCATTTAAAAATTAAAAAGCAGCCATTGAGCACCTGTATTTTCCAGACAATGTGCTTGTGGTTGGGGAAACAAAAGAAAAGCAAAAAAACAAAGAGAATCCTTATCTTCAAAGAACTCACAATCTGATGGAAGAAACACCCACCAACTATATGCTGATGCTATACAAAGGTTAAGTTTGAGATAATTAAAAAGGGGAAAACTTTAACTTTAAAGACCTTTGGGAAAGATTTCTTGAAGAAGAAAAGATTTTAGCTGAGACTTGAAGGAAGCCAGGGAAGCTAGAAGCCTTCCTAAGGAGGGAGAGAATATTAGGTGTAAGAATGAGGCAATGAAAATACAGAATTGGGAGATGGAGAGTAACAAAAAGTAGCCATCATCTGGGAGATAAACAGAGCTGCAGGAAGTCTAGACAAAGCAATGTAAGATAGTGAATGGGATTTGTGATAGGTAGCAATGAGTGACTTGTGACATCTGCTAAGAAAAATGAGAGGCTAGAACTGCACAACAAATAAAGCCATTGTACACAGTCAATTTTAATCTGAATTCTGGATGTAGAGGATTTTCTCCTTTGAGTTCCCTGCTTGAGAACATTTTGGAGCCACACTTTATGTATATATATGTGTGTATATGAGATTATAAGGATCTTCGGTGCTGAAGATTGCTTGCTGTTGATAATATAATTTTCTATAGATTTTGGTATTCGTCCTGTTTCTTATAACTTGAAATAGACCCATTCATGCTTTGACTTGTGAGGCAGTATAAAGGGAGTTTGTGGTGATATGATTCGTGAAGGAATAGCAGTGACAGAAACTGAATTCCCAGATTATCTCATTGGGAGCAAATGAGCCAATATAATAAATTGTCAAGGCCCTTTGGGAATTGAATCTCTATCACAATGGTTATATACAAGTTGGAGAATGGGAATGGCTATTTTATTTTATTTTATAATCCATATAAATCATATGTATGATTTTTCCCTCTCCTAGGAAAGAATAGGTACATTTTAAAGAAATGTAAAATGTCTATACATTTTCAGTTTAGGTTCTCCTTAAAGAATTGAAGTAGTTTTACATAACCTATTAATGATTTCATCTTGTCAGCAAGTTAATTTTTTTCCAAGTGAATGTTACTTTTCATGATTTTATGTTGTGAGAAAATAATCTATTTGATGTTTGAGTTAACTCCAGTTATTTTCAGCCATCTAGGAAGTAAGTCTTAGAGTAGATGGACATAGTTTCCTTTTGGAAATCTAATTCCTATTAGCTAAGTGAAAACTTCCTCTGAGAAGGAGGAAAGAAACTAAATTTATTCTATACTATTAGAATTAGGGATTCAAAGAACATAGTGTATGATGGTCAAAATACACTAGATCAATATCATTTGACTCCAGAAGAGTAGAGATATAGTCAACACATTTCTCTCTTACAATTCGAGTATAAAAGGCTACTAGCTGACAGTCACCTCTAATCTGCCCATCTGGTGCATTAGTCAAGTAGGACTGTGCAGTTTTACTCTGAGATAACAAGCAGTCACTACTTCTTCTCTCTACAGGAAAACACTTGGGGCCAAAGGAAAGTAATAACTATTTCCCAGACTTTAATAGGACTTTTCTTTTGCTCTTTTACTGACAGTTATAGAAGCTTTATAGACCTTACATGATACAAAGCAAAATCATTTAGAAGAACGGTTCTTAGCAGAAATGAGCCTGAAATGATATCAGTGATAGTTGAGAAAGATATACAGAGACATAATTACTACATAAAGGTATGTATAAATGTATATATTTCCATATGCATATACATATACCTAATAACATGTGTATGTTTGTATGTAGAAACATGTATACATATTCACTATATGTGTATATATATATATTAATTACACTTTTTTTTTTACATATTATACAGTATACACATATATGCATATTGGGCTTTGTGTTTGTGTGTGTGTGTATGCTCATATGTAAACCTCATAAAAGATAGGTCAGTTTGACTACTATATGTTTGTATTATAAATATACAATAAATATAAAATATTATATTTGTATAATATATAGAAGCATTCGATGTATACACTGGGTATGCATAAAGATATATACATTACCCAATATGCATATATAGGACACAATACATATGTATATGTACATACATATACATGTGTACATATACATATCACACACATATGGCTTGTGTTTTGTATAAAAATATATCTGATGTGATATGTATGTAAAAACAAACATATAGTGGCCACATTGATCTATTTTTATGAGGTTCACTCATATATATATATACACACACACATATATGTATATGCATATATGTATATACATATATATATATACATACACACATATAGCTGTATAGATATAGTATATGTATATAATAGGCAAATACTATATGTACATGATAATGCATATATACATATGTTTATAGACATAGCACACATATATGCAATATATACAATCATACATATATAACAGTGAAAATTTCAACCTGTAAATTTAGCTGAAAAGTTTCTCTTTCCCAAACTTGGCTTAAGTGGATTCTGAAGCACATCTTTCTTTCTGTAAATATTGGTAACTAGAAAGCAAAGAGACAGGCCAATTGAAGCCTGAATACAATTTTACCTTCAGGTAAACCTGAATAATTACTAATGGTTCTGAGGCTGCTAGATGGGAAGCCAAGGAAATAAGTGAAAAAGATTTTTATCCTAGTTCAAAAGATTCATGATTCCTAAACTGGGCCTATTACTCTGGTTAATTACTATTAAATTTGGAGGTACTTCTTTCACACTGACAGGTACAGAATGTCCTTTTCATTTTGGTCCTGACAAGCACAAATCTGGACTCAAACATTCACTCAATACAGTTTTTATGGTTACTCTGCAGTAGAATTTCATTCTTTGACCTATTATTAATTCTTAATTTGATACAAATCTAAGATAGATACCAAAAAAATTAACTCTGGGTAAATGATGTTTTCAGCTCAATACTTATTTGTTCTGGGGCTCCTGAGAAAGTTTGCATGATTTAAATTTGCTCAGGTTGGCAGGGGCTAGTGACTAAGGAAAAGAGAAGATAGATTGAAAACTGGAAAGACATCGGAAGTCATAAAGCTCATTTTAAACTCCTTCTATGGCTTTCTTTAGGGTCAATATAATTCATCATCTTGGAGATGAGATAATTTTATAATAAAGCTTTTTCTGCTGTTTTAACAAGTATTTTTTTTCCAGGAAAGTTTATCATAAAAAATTTTATCTTCACATTTCTTTTAGAGAACTCAGCAACTCTAAAACTTTTAGAAATATAGCTTATCTAGCCTTTTGTTTTGCCAATCCACATTCAGTAAAGTCCTTATTAAATAACATTGAGAATTAAATAAATTGAGAATTTTGGAATGATGTCATCTTATATCCATAAGCTTCTATATTGAATGTTAACACAAAGCCATATGTAGTATAGCAAAAAAATTATAATGAAACAAAATTAAAACAGTTACACAAATATAGTAATTCATTTCATGGTCTTTGAATTACTTATAATAAGTTGCCTGATTATTGTCATATAAATGGGAATGTTGGTGTGAAAACTGAAAATTAGGCTATTGTCTCCAAGTCTACTGCTTTTCTCCTGTTATGATTATAGGCACTTTTTTTGATGGGATAAAGTAGAATGAATCTCTCAATCTTTTCCAAGCTAGAATTTTGATGGGATAAAAAAGACTGAATTTCCCTAGCTCTCTCAAGCTAGAAATTACAACCATTACTAATTAATTGGCTAGTACTATCATTTATTCTTAAGAGAGCACAGAGTCATTCTACCCTTGACCCCTACTGGCTTTCTCATTCCTAGGCAACTCTCCTTTCTCTTCTGAGCAGTTTGGTAGAACTTTGGTATGAATACTAGAACTGGAGTCAGGAAGACCTGCATTCAAATCTAATCCCAGGCATTCAATAGTTGTGTGATTCTGATCTAAATTTCCTCAATGGTAAAATCCCACAGAATTCTTCTGAGGATAAAATGAGATAAGATTTTTTATAAATATTTATTCTCTTTCCCTCCCCTGCTTTTGGGAGCCCATCATGTTGGTGCCAGAATTAGTATAGATATTTATTGGCCTCATCCCACTGAAATCTGTAACTTTTGAGCTCAACTGATGCACATTAGATGGAATTAGAGAAACTTAGCATTTATTGAAAGAAAAAAAATGTTGCTTTGACATGAGATGTTTATTATAAATGGTTAAATACTACATTAAAGAAAAAAATTGGAAAATTTTTTAATTGAAAAATTTAATTGAAAATTTGAAAATTTAATTAATTGAAAAAAATGGCAAAGGATTATGTATATATTTTCTTTGTTATTTGTTCCTTCCATCTATAAAGTTTGTTGTTTCCTATGAAATAGCAAAAGTATATAAAGCATGAGATCTTTTTCCTTTTATCTTACTGTAATGTCCTTATGGTATTGTATTTCTAATCAAAATGGTATAGAGGGTAGTATGCAAGACTTATAGTCAGGAAGGAGTAAGTTTGAATTTCATCCTCAAATATTTCTTCTCTGAAAGACCCTTGCAAAGTCATTAATTTTCTCTAGGCCTTAATTTCCTCTTCTATAAATGAGAGAGTTGAACTTGATGATCTCTAGAGTTTCTTTCAGCTCTAAATCTAAATCTCCATGTACATATAGCCTAAGGATGACTTAAGAGAAAAAATTAAGTTTTTCTATAATATTATCCTCATTGGTTAGTAGAAATTTTGAATTTATCATTAATGAGCAAATTTCCTTATATAGTATATAAATTTATACATGGTAAATAAAATGATTGTGCAACAGGTATAAATACTTCAATATATATGTCCTAACCCAAATTAGATTACATGTTTTAACAAACTCATTTTAAAAGAGAATATTTGTCTGCTTATACATAGGTGATCTAAGAAATGTGAAATTTTAGGAACTGTGTAAAAATAAAGATGCTTATTCTTCCTTTAAGTCCCAACTAAAATCTCACTCTCTACAGGAAACCTTCTCCAGCTCTTCTTAAATTCTTTCCCTTTCCTTTGTTAATCATATCTTATTTGCTTTGTATATACTTATTCATATATTTTATCCCCCATTAGATTATAGGCTCCTTGAGGTCAGGCAAGGATTGTCTTTTGCTTCCATTTGAATTCAGTGCTTAGAATAATACCTTGTAAAATACTAGATACTTAATAAATATTGATTGATTGAATGAATCTCATCATTTCCTTAAAAAAATGTTTCTGCAAAGCAAAACGGTGATCACAGTGAGGAAGCCAAAAGATCCCTGTAATTATCTGTCACCAATTAGTTGATTTTCTTGTCAAGCTGAAAGGCTTTAGAATAGCAACTCATTTTGTAGCAGTAAAAGAAAAGTGACAGGAGGTTACTAGCAATAATCACCAAATAGATACAAGTGGTTGATGGGGAAAAAGACATTAGAGAATTTGGTGTGGAAGTCTATTGTACTTGAATTCTCTGAGAATTCTTTCATATAAAACTTGAAAATGGAAAATAAAAAACATCTATGAAATCTATTCTTATGAATGAAAACATTCTTTGAATGTATATAGAATCTATCTATCACATTGCTCTTCCATGAACTAAAGACCTAGCAATGATATTTAAGGAGATTAAATGAAAGTTTAGTGTTTTTATCTGCCTAAATGCACATAGAAGAAATCTATAGGGAGACACCAATTATAAAAGCCGTCAGTGACTAATGTGCCAGTTATTATGATGATTACAAAAGAATGATAAGGAACACATTGTATTTTTTTTTTAACAATTTACTTTATAAAATAAGTCAGAATGATTAGAAATTAGCAACTACCTGCTCACTGTCATCACTCCTTGGAAAACCTCACCCCCAGTTATCCTTTTCAATCAAATTGTTTCATGATTAAATCAAACTCAAATCATTGTCTAACTGAGAAAATTATGGTCTGCTATTAAAAATCACTTAAACCTTTGCAACTGTTTTATGAGTCCAAGACTTGCTGTTGGAGAAACCTCGGTCTAAATAGTATCTTTGAATCTTAGTATATGTGACCTGGGAAAGACACTTAGCCTATCTAGACACTAGTTTCCTTATTTGTAAAATGAAGTTATTCGAGTATTTGATTACTAGGTTCTTTTTATCTTTCCAAGTATTATCCTGTGTGAGCCTATAAAGTGTTTTCTACATTTTTGATTGAACAAGTTGATGTATATGATTGTGATAGAATACTACTGAGGTATAAGAAATGATGAGCTTAATAATTTTACCAAAAAATGGAAAAGACATAAAAGAATAAACATTAAAATGAGCATACTTAATAGAATATTGTATGCAGTAACAGCAATATTGTTCTAAGAATGACTTTGAACAAATAAGTTATACTGCTCATTATAAATACCCAAATTAACTATAAAGGACATAGGAAGAAAGATGTACCTGCACCTAGAGAAAGAACTGATAAAAAGTTCCATATTTTTTGCCTCTCTTTGTATCGCTAGCACTTAACAAAATTCTGGCACACAGTAAGTGCTTAATACATGTTTATTGATCAGTTCAATAAAATGTAAGGTCCTTTAGGGCATAGGTCCTGGGGCTAGCATAGTGCATATATATATATTTGATTGATGAGCAACAGATTTATTTAACCAGTGAACATATGTGTATATTCACATAAAAAGGTTTATCTAACACTGGATGTAATGTACTATATCACAGAAACATGATATTATTGTGTTGGAGTGATTTCAATTATCTATACATCTACAGGATGTCTTTCCCTGACAAAACAAAATTGATATTAATTTCTTCCTCTAAAAGGTAGAATAAGCAGAGAAACTGCCATTCCGTATGTGAGTGTGACTAAGACAAATAAGAAATAATTTTTGACATGGAAACATCAAACAAACTAGGGGCAAGCAATACTGGGTTTATCTTAGTAAATTAGATGATATTAGGGATAACTCTACATACATCTCAAATCTAGAGATTCTTAAACTTTTTCTACTAGCAACTCATTTTTTCCCAAGAAACTTTACATGACCCTGGGTATTTTGTATATAAAATAGGTATACAAATCAAACATTTACTGATAATTTCTCAACCCCTTGAATAAGAAATCTCCTTATTACTAGTAAGTTCATTTCAAATCATTATAAGGACGTGACTTTCCCCATATGAACCTAATTCCCATGTAAACCATGAGAACCTAATCGAGGAAGGATGTGACTCCCCCTGTGAGGACTTGACTACTCTCTCACCCCAAGAGCATATATTTTAACTCCTTCTCCTATGAAAACCTGACCGTTCCTTGACCCATAAGAACATATATTTCAACTCTTTCCTTTTTAATCTATAAGACAGGCATGTACCACCGGTGTTTTAGCTCTAATTATATGATTCCAGGAACTCGTCACTCCTTGGAACTGTTGCTGTTGATAAGGACTGGCCCCCTTATTAATGCAACCATTTGATTATAACCACCTGGAGCCCTAGTTGGTGCGTCCTTGTCTTAGATGAGGTCTTCATTTGGCCCAAAGCCTTCTTTGTTTGGACCCCTATAAAAAGTGGGCAAAGCATTCTCCACTTTGAAGCCTCACCTATGGAGATGATGATCTGCCTAGGACTTTCCCGATCGAGACTCACAGGCTGAAATATCGGGGCCTTCCCAGCCGTCCAATTAGAGTTGAAGCTCCCTCGATCGTACTGAGTAATGTACTGTCTCTCTTTCTCTGCTATTCTAATCATAATCCTTATTATTCTTTGCCTCTTGTGCATTATTTGCTGTATGTGTTGTTATTGCAAGCATTCTATCCCGTGCATTGTATAATTAAATTTTACCTTTACTTTAACTGAGCCTGAGAGCGTCATTTATAAAAGCGGATTCGAACTTCTCTTAAAAATCATATAACATTAATAGAACACCCCTATATTCATTTGCAAGATCCTATATAAGATTGTGAACTACAGTTTAAGAAACTGGGGTCTAGATTACTGAGGTTGGAAACATATTTCAAACCATTTAGCTAAAAAGAAAACCAGAGAAAGAAAAGACTGTGATCTCTTATTGAGGGAAGCAAGATAAGGCCTTCCCTAGCCAATCAGATCATTGGTATTTGCACAGAACAGACAAATATGAGGGAGTAGGTTAAAAATAGATTCCTCACCATTAAATCACAACTTCTTTGGTAGAAGACATACTGAGAATATATTTATTTGAATTTTTTCTTTTTCTTTTTTTTTTTTTTTTTGTAAGGCAAGTGACTTGCCCAGGGTCACACAGTTAGGACGTGTTGACAGAGGCTAGATTTAAATTTAAGTCCTATATGACTTCAGGTCCAATATTCTATCTACTGTGCCATCTAACTGCCCCTTAATTTGTTTGAATTTCTGTTGAGATTAAACATTTTATCACCTTTCCTAAATTCCTATGTGACTATATATAAAGTTTTTTGTTTCTTGGTGATGTTTTTAAGTTCATTCCCTAAACTACATTTTTTAAAACTTTCTTTATACAATGTTTTTCTTTTTAGACCCATCATAACACGTTTCCATTCGCCATGCTTTTCAATTATGCAAATAGTCTTTATATAAGTCAGCTGTGTTGTCTGTTGGTACTGATCCATGAAACAACAAGGCCAGAGTACAAAGAAACAGTGTGGGTGGGTAAATTCAGAAAAAAGAAAAAAAGCCAGACATAAGATGCCACTGTAGAAAATGAGAGAGAGAGAGTGCAGAGAGAGAGAGAGAGAGAGACAGAGACCATCAGAGACAGCCAGAGAGAAAGCAGAAACAGACACAGAGAGACATTGAAAAACAAAGACATAAAGACACACACACATATACACACACTGAGGGAGAGAGAGAGAGAGACAGAGAGAAAGACACAGAGAGAAAGCAAGACAGGTATAGAGACACACACACGCACAGAGACAGAGATGGACAGAGGCAGAGGTTGTGACAGAAGGACAAAAACAGACAGAGACAGAGCTCAATACAGAGGCAGAGAGACAAAATCAGAAAGACAGAGAAAGAATTTGGCCATTCCAGGGGAAGGATCCCTATGAAAATTATGATAAACAATAATTTCATTGGTATCTCTGAAGTACCTGTTGTGGCTGCAGTATCTTTTCCCAAGCACTGGTAGTAGGGAAATTTTTTTTTATCTAAACTTTGTAACTTCCACTGCTGGAAATTTTTTTTTTTTCAATGTGCATTCAGGAAGGTTTTCCTGAACAATAAAGTGAAGCAAGTATCCTGATGAATAACAGAAAGTACCCATGGATGCTTCTGATGTTTATGATACTTTAAAGCTCTTTAGTTTCATTAATGTGTATCCTTCCATCTATACAGATTACACCACCTCTTTGCTGTAGTAAGTGGCATTTTTGAATCATTCCAGCAGTTTGATATTTAACTCTTGAAGCACAGATAGCCTGGACCTTGGACAAAAGATATTTGTTATGAAGACAATTATTACCTTATTGAAGTACAGAGATATAAAGATGGAAGGGACATCATGGGACACTAGAGCAACCCTTTCATTTTATAGATATATAAACTGAGCCACTTGCAAAGTAGTTAAGTGACTTGTTCAAGGTGACACAGATAAATATCAGAAGTAGGATTTGGGTCCAGGTCCTCTGATTCTGGCCCTTGTAGTGAATTAACATAAGATTTAAAATGTTTTGCAAATCTTAAAATATTATGTAAATGCTAGTTTCTTTTAGTAGTAGAAGTAATAAGTAAAGCATCCTTATCATTCTCATCATTATTATATTTATCTTCCCATTCCTCCTTCTCTACATTTTATTTATTACTCTACATTCTTTTAGTTACTTCACTGGTGCATCTTGTATGTAGTCATAGTTATCTCGTTAATGCAATGAAGCTTTATTACAGCTTAAATGGGTAGGACAATCATGATGTTACACTGAATTCTATACCTATTCCCTATTGCATTGGCCTTAGGACTGGTCATGCTCTATAGTTGTAATGTGAAAATTAAGGACACTATGGTCTTTGATAGCTAGTGACTGTGGTTTTCTGACTTGCTTAGTTAGAATCATTAAATAATACCTGGGTATTTACAATATTCATAATTTTGGCAATTCAGAAGGAGGTAAAAATCAAGAACCAACTGTGATGACCATGTATTTAAAATCAGCCAGAGTCAGGAATTCAGGTTAGTGGAAAATCTTCGATCTTTATTCTTTTTGGAGGTGAAGAGGATCGGAGGTGAAGAGGGATCGGAGGTGAAGGGGGATCACGCTAGCTATGTGAGCAGCTGCAACAAGAAGCCAGCCAGCAGTCTCTCCCCGCCTCTCTTCCTCCTCCTCTGCTACCACCTAGCAAAATCATCATTTCCTATACAACACATCAGGACTTGCACAAAGGGGGCAGGGGCCATTCTTTCTCCAAACATATATATTAATAGAGTATGGTCCAATTACTATTTAGCCTCACATGCTTGGGACCTCAGTGCATCAACTTGAGCTTCAGCCCATTACAACCAACTACTTATGGTGGTATTAATGTAATCAATATTATCTTTGAATATCTAAAAGATCTGTGATATTTTCAGTGTGCAGAATTTATGTGTAGAAATTCCTTCCATGGAGATGGAGCCAAAATAAAAGACAGTAGACAAGTCTTTGATCTCTTTCTAGCTTCCACCAGATAACAACATATCAAGCCTCTGAATTGGTTTTGGAGTGACAGGACCCACAAATATCTGCAGTATGACACATTTCCAGCAGAAGATATTTTGATAGAACTTCAGGAAAGGTCTGTTTCAATTAAGTAGGGGCTATGGAGAAAGGGATTGGGGGTGGGTGGGAGGCAGTCCAGTGCAGGAATCCAGGGTGAAGAGACCTCCACACACCAGCGGAATCTACTGGAAGTCTCTTAGCCAAAATACAGCAGTGTTGACTACTCTATCCTGATTCAGAAGCCAATAAATGAGCAGGCTAGCTTCAAGATCTCCAGAGTAATTATAGAAGGCTAATAGTGAGCCTCTGAACTCCAGAATACTATGAGATTTGGCCACACCTGCCCCACACTTAAGGAAGTCAGCAGCACCATTCCCAGGGCAGTACGAAGCTGCTGTTACCTGAAGAGGAAGCTTGGGCCAATCTCCCCTTTACCCTAAGAGCAGACCTCAATCTTTAAAAATGAGCAAAACCCCAAAAACAAATGACAAAACAAAACAAAACAACCCTATAACCAAACATAGCTTTTATTGAGATAGGGAAGGACAGACTTCAAACTCTGAGGACAATAAAGGCAAAAAATTTCCAGATGAAGCTGCAAAGGGTAATATGAATTGGTCTCTACCTCACTAGACTTTCTAGAAAGAATTCAAAAAGGATCTTAAAAGAGAGTTAGGAGAAAAATGGTTAAAAGAAATGAGAACTTTACAGAAGAGTTTGGAAAAGGAAATACAGAAATTATCCAAAGAAAACTCCTTAAAATAGATTTAGGGAAATGGAAAAAGCATATGATGCCTTAAAAAAGTAGATTTGACAAAATGGAAAAAGAAAACTCCTTGAAAAATAGAATTTATAAAATGGAAAAAAATACAATGAATAAAACAATTCATTTAAAAATTCAATTGGCCAAATGCAAAAAGAAGTAAAAAAGATAATGAAGAAAATAATTCAGTAAAAATTAGTATTGAATAAATGTAAGTGAATGACTCAATGAGACATCAAGATTCAATCAAAGAAAACAACAAAAAACAACATTTTAAAAATAGAATAAAATGTAAAATACCTCATTGGAAAAATGACTGACCCAGAAAATAGATCCAAGAAAGACAATCTAAGAATTATTAGGTTATCTTTACAAAAATGATGAAAAAAAGAAGCTTAGATAACATCTTTCAAGAAATCATTAAAGAAAACTGTCGAAGGGGTGGAGCCAAGATGGCGGAGAGGACACTTACTTCATTCTGACTTCCTCTAATACCCTCAAATTATTTATGAAATTCAGCCTCTGAATTAGTACTGGACTGTTAAAACCCACAAATATTGGGAGTACAGCACATTGCCAACAAAAGATTGCCAGAAAAGGTCTGTTTTGGTTGGTTGTGGCCACAGGAGGAGGCCAGGTTCAGGCACAAGTAGGCAAGCAGGCAGAGCACAGAAGACAGCTCATGCTGAGCAGACAGGGCCAGAGTGTGGGCTCCACAGATGGGAAATATGCAGGGAGGATTCTACCACAGTGTTGCCTAATTTGCTCTGGCAACAAGCCAGTATATCAGCAGAGAAGTTATAAAACTTCCAACATAAACACAGGGTAAATATTGTACCCCAAAGTGCCAGAGTCTCATGGGATCTGGCCACACCCAATAAACCAGGAGTGACTCAGCATGATCCCAGTGCAGCCACTGCCTTTCCGCTGCCACTTTGCTGCCATTTCCTATTGCTGCTAAAATCTTAAATAAATTATTATCAGAAAGATTACAGAAAATCATCCCCAGGATAATACATTATGACCAAGTAGGATTTATACCAGGAATGCAGGGCTGGTTCAATATTAGGAAAACTATTAGCATAATTGACTATATCAATAACCAAATTAACAAAAATCATATGATCATCTCAATAGATGCAGAAAAAGCATTTGATAAAATCCAACATCCATTCCTAATAAAAACACTTGAGAGGATAGGAATAAATGGATTTTTCCTTAAAATAGTCAGGAGATAGATTTAAAACCGTCAGTAAGCATCATATGTAATGGGAAAAAACTGGAACCTTTCCCAGTAAGATCAGGAGTGAAACAAGGTTGCCCACTATCACCATTATAATTCAATATTGTATTAGAAATGCTAGCCTTGGCAATAAGAGTTGAGAAAGAGATTAAAGGAATTAGAGTAGGTAATGAGGAAACCAAATTATCACTCTTTGCAAATGATATGATGATATACTTAGAGAATCCCAGAGATTCTACTAAAAAGCTATTAGAAATAATTCACAACTTTAGCAAAGTTGCAGGATACAAAATAAATCCACATAAATCCTCAGCATTTTTATACATCACCAACAAAATCCAACAGCAAGAAATACAAAGAAAAATTCCATTCAAAATAACTTTTAATATCATAAAATATTTGGGAATCTATCTACCAAAGTAAAGTCAGGAATTATATGAGCAAAATTACAAAACACTTTTCACACAAATAAAGTCAGATTTAAATAACTGGAAAAATATTAAGTGCTCTTGGATAGGGTGAGCAAATATAATAATGATGACAATACTCCCTAAACTAATTTATTTATTTAGTGCTGTACCAATCAGACTTCCAAGAAAATATTTTAATGATCTAGAAAAAATAACAACAAAATTCATATGGAAGAACAAAAAGTCAAGAATTTCAAGAGAATTAATGAAAAAAAAATCAAATGAAGGTGGCCTACCTGTACTTGATATAAAACTATATTATAAAGGAGCAGTAACCAAAACCATTTGGTATTGGCTAAGACAGATTAGTTGATAAGTGGAATAGGTTAGGGTCACAAGACAAAATAGTCAATAACTATAGCAATCTAATATTTGACAAACCCAAAGATCCCAACATTTGGGATAAGAATTCATTATTTGACAAAAACTGCTTGGAAAAGTGTAAATTAGTATGGCAGAAATTAGGCATGGACCCACATTTAACACCATATACCCAGATAAGATGAAGATGGGTTCATGATTTAGGCATAAAGAACAAGATCATAAATAAATTAGAGGAACATAATATAGTTTACCTCTCAGACTTGTGGAGGAGGAAGAAATTTATTATCAAAGAAGAACTAGAGATCATTATTGATTACAAAATAGAAAATTTTGCTTATATCTAATTAAAAAGCTTTTGTACAAACAAAATGAATGGAAACAAGATTAGAAGGGAAGCGATAAACTGAGAAAACATTTTTACAGTTAAAGGTTCTCACAAAGACTTAATTTCCAAAACATATAGAGAATTGAATCTAATTTATAAGAAATCAAGCCATTCTTCAATTGATAAATGGTCAAAGGATATGAACAGACAATTTTCAGAGGATGAAATTGAAACTATTTCATTCTATATGAAAGGGTTTCCAAATCACTATTGATCAGAGAAATGCAAATTGAGACAACTCTGAGACAGCACTATACACCTGTAAGATTGGCTAAAATGATAGAGAAAAATAATGATGAATGCTGGAAGGGATGCAGGAAAACTGGGACACTGCTGTATTATTGGTGGAGTTGTGAACGAATCTAACCATTCTGGAGAACAATCTGGAATTATGCCCCCAAAGTTATCAATCTGTGCATAATCTTTGATCCAGCAGTGTTACTACTGGGCTTATATCCCAAAGAGATAGTAAAGAAGGGACAGGGACTTGTATGTGCCAAAATGTGGCAGCCCTTTTTGTGCTGGTTAGAAACTGGAAAATGAATGGATATTCATCAATTGGAGAATGGTTGGGTAAATTGTGGTCTATGAATATTATGCAATATTATTGTTTTGTAAGAAATGACAAGCAGGATGAATATAGAGAAACTTGGAAAGACTTACATGAACTGATGCTGAGTGAAATGAGCAGAAGCAGGAGATCATTACACACTTCAACAACTATACTGCATGAGGATGTACTCTGATGCAAATAAATATCTTCAACAAAGAAAAGATCTAATTCAGTCCCAATTGATCAATGATGGACAGAAGCGGCAACACCCAGAGAAGGAACAATGAGAAATGAGTGTAAACTGTTTGCATTTTTGTTTTTCTTCCCAGGTTATTTTTACCTTCTGTATCCAATTCTTACTGTGCAACAAGAGAACTATTCAGTTCTGCACACATATATTGTATCCAGGATATAGTATAACATATTTAGCATGTATAAGTCTGCTTGCCATCTTGGGGAGAAAGTGGAGGGAGGAAAGGGAAAAATCAGAGCAGAAGTGAGTGTAAGGGGTAATGTAAAAAATTACCCATGCATATGTACTGTCAATAAAAAGTTATAATTATTAAAAAACAAAACAAAACAAAAACAAAAACAAGGTAGGGACTCTAAGGGGAAGGAGGAATTCTAAAGAGGGAGGGCTATATAAGGCAAGTGCATTCATAAGTTTAATACTGGGGAGGGAAGTAAAAGAGGAAGGAAAAAGAAAAACATAATCTGGGGATAATAAGATGGCAGCAAATACAGAATTAGTAGTTTTAACCATAAATGTGAATGGGGTGAACTCTATCATAAAATGGAGGCAGAAAAAAAAGACTGCCAGAATCCTACAACATGTTGGTTACAGGAAACACTTTCGAAGCAGGGTGATACATACAGAGTAAAGATAAAAGGCTGGAGCAGAATCTACTATGTTTCAAGTGAAGTCAAAAAAGCAAAGGTAGCCATCCTGATCTCAGATCAAGCAAAAGCAAAAATTGATCTGATTAAAAGAGATAAGGAAGGAAACTATATCTTGCTAAAGGGTAAAATAGATAATGAAGCAATATCAGTATTAAACTTATATGCACTAAATGGTATAACATCTAAAATCCTGAAGGAGACGCTAAGAGAGCTACAAGAAGAAAAAGACAGCAAAACTATAATAGTGGGAGATCTCAACCTTGCACTCTCAGAACTAAATAACTCAAACCACAAAATAAATAAGAAAGAAGTTAAATTATGTAAATAAAACACTAGAAAAGTTACATCTGATAGATCTTTGGAGAAAACTGAATGGAGACAGAAAGGAATACACTTTCTTCTCAGCAGTTCATGGAACCTATTCAAAAATTTTATATCAGGATGTAAAGACTTCAAATTCAAATTCAGAAAGGCAGAAATAATAAATGCATCTTTTCAGATCACAATGCAATAAAAAATTACAGTCAATAAAAAAACCAAGTTCAAAAAATAATTGGAAACTAAATGATCTCATCTTAAAAAATGAATGGGTGAAACAGCAAATCATAGTCACAATTAATAATTTCACTGAAGAGAATAACAATAATGAGATGACATACCAAATTTGTGGGATGCAGACAATGCAGTAAGAAGGGAAATTTTATATCTCTAGAGACTTACTTGCATAAAATAAAGAAATGAATTAGGCTTGCATCTAAAAAAGCTAGAAAAAGAGCAAATTAAGAACCTCCAATGAAACACTAATGAAATTCTAAAAATAAAAGGAGAGATTAATAAAACTGAAAATAAAAAAAAACTCTTGAATTAATAAATAAAACTAAGAATTGTTTTTATGAAAAAAAAACCAACAAAATAGATAATCTTTGGTAAATTTGATTAGGAAAAAAAAAAAGAAGAAAATCAAATTTTTAGACTTAAAAGGGAAAACTTTCCACCAATGAAGAGGAAATTAGAGCAATAATTAGGAGTTACTTTTCCCAACTTTATGCCAAAAAATTTGATAACCTAAATGAAATGGATAAATACCTTCAAAAATACAGATTGCTATAAGGGTCCTTTAAATGAGCTGGCACAGTGCAACAGGAGGTTTGAGTGGCCCGGAAGTTATTTCTCTGACTAGGGACTTCCCCATTTGCAGGCCTCTTTGTCCTATTAAGATAGCTTTGTAACGGGAGATGACTCCCTTGCTGATTGGCTGTGTGTGGGACCTCACAGATCCTTTTTAAGCCCATTGCAGCTGGAGGTCGATCTCTTTCTTCTGGGGTAGCTGAGCCAAGTAGATGGATAGCCGAGAGAGGTAAGGAGCTTGATAGTGAACACATGGGTCTCTTGCAGAGCAGGTGTTCATTTGGAAGTTAACAAGTCAAAGCATTATGTGAGCAAGCATAATAAAAACTTTAAGTTTGCACATGGCTATTGCTGAGTGTGCTATCAATTATTAAACCATGATTCAAGAAATTGTAGCCAGAGAACTCTAAAGGCCTCAGAGGAGGCAGTTGGGTAAAATTAGTTGACACTGCAAAAGTAGTGGCCAGAGGATGCTCTGATGCCCTGGGAATTAGGAGAGACTGCAATGTAAAATACTGAGTAACTCGAGGGCTTTTGCAAATGAAGTGAGTGTTTCGGTTAAGTAATATGTTTATTATTTTACAGGTTGCCTAGATTAACAGAGGAAGAAGTAAATTGCTTAAATAGTCCCATTTTAGAAAAAAAAAATAGAACAAGCTATTAATCAACTCCTTAAGAAAAAATCCCCAGGACCAGATGCATTTACATGTGAATTCTATCAAACAGTTGAAGAACAATTAACTCCAATGCTATATAAACTATTTGAAAAAAATAAGGAATGAAGTACTCCTGCCAAATTCCTTTTATGACACAGACATGGTACTGATACTTATACCAGGTAAGACAAAAACAGAGAAAGAACATTATAGACCAATCTCCCTAATGAATATGGATGCAAAAATATTAAATAAAATATTAGCAAAAACATTACAGAAAATCGTCCCCAGGATAATACACCATTGCCAAGTAGGATTTATACCAGGAACGTAGGGCTGGTTCAATATTAGGAAAACTATTAGCATAATTGACTATATCAATAACCAAATTAACAAAAAAACATATGATCACCTCAATAGATGCAGAAAAAACATTTGATAAAATCCAACATCAATTCCTATTAAAAATAGTAGAGAGTATAGGAATAAATGGACTTTTCCTTAAAATAATTAGGAGCATATATTTAATACCATCAGTAACCATCATATATAATGGGAATAAACTGGAACCATTCCCAGTAAGACAACGAGTGAAACAAGGTTGCCCACTATCACCATTACTATTCAATATTGTATTAGAAATGCTAGCTTTGCCAATGAGATGAGAAAGAGATTAAAGGAATTAGAGTATGTAATGAGGAAACCAAATTATCACTCTTTACAGATGATATTATGGTATACTTAAAGAACCCCAGAGATTCAATTAAAAAACTATTAAAAATAATCCACAACTTTAGTGTAATGGGCTGAGGCTTGAGTTGATGCACTGAGGTCCCAAGCACATGAGGCTAAATAGTAATTGGACCATACTCTATTAATATATAAGCTTGGAGAAAGAATGCCCCCCACCCACTCTTTGTGCAAGTCCTGATGTGTTGTATAGGAAATGACGATTTTGGTGGGTGGAGGCAGGGGAGTGGAAAAGGAAGGGGAGGAGAGGCTGTTGGGATTGCCATTGCCACGGTTGGCTCGGCTTGAGTCTCTCTCTCTTAGCTGGCTTCCTGTCGCAGCTGCCCATATTTGCTATCACAATCTTTATTCACCTCTTCACTTCAATAAATATTGAAGATTTTTCCCTTAACCTGAATTCCTGACTCCAGCTGATTTTAAATACGCGGTCATTACATTTGGCGCCCAAGCGTGGGAACCAAGGACCCTACTTTCACTGAAGAAGTCTCCAGTGACCAGGAACTTAGGTGAGTATAAGACAAACAGGGAACTTATTTTCTTAAAGACGAAAGCAGTAACTTTTTGGCTGAAATGGGACAGATCCTAGGTAAAGATTCTCCATACCCCACCCCAAACCCCCCAACCCCTGCCCTACCCAGGAGTGGTGCTATAAAAAGCCTGCTTGACCTGATAGAAGAGGAAGGGCTAGTTGTATCTTGGGAACACGCAGCTAAACTTCTGGGTATATTAAAACACACCTCCCCTGGGTTCTTAGAGGAAGAGCAAATTTCTCTGGGTAACTGGGCATTGGTTGGTCAACAGCTCTCTGATTATAACATTGAAAACCCTCAGTCAGTTCCCTTTGAGGCATTCTATTTATACAATACGATACAGTTGGCCTTAAAATACCGTACTAGTTTTAGGAGAAAAGGAAAAAACTCTTAAGAATGGCCAAATGCAGAAGCCTGAGATAAAGGAGGAAGACAAAGAACAGATTAATGGCCATATCCCCACAGGGCATGAAGACTTAAGTGAGGCTCAAGGGTGGGGTGAATCTGAGGCAGCTTCAGCCCTACCTGAGGAGCAGGTAATTGACTCTCCTCCATCAACTCCACCCTCCGGGATGGAGGGAGGAGGGGTAGTGGGGGGGGCAGTGACAGCACCAGCACCTCCCCCCCAGCGTCCAGTTGCTCCTTTGAGTAGATTGCAAAAGGGACTAATTAAGGCCAAAGAAGAAGGGAGAAATGTATTGGAAATCCAACACCACATTTTTCCAGTTATTCAACAGTTTAATTCTTCAGGTCAAGAAAGTAGAAGATACTCACCTTTTGATATAGATATCCTCAAAGACCTGAAAAAAGCTTGCACTCTTTATGGGGCTACATCAGCTTATGTTAAGATGATATTACAAAATTTGTCTTTTGAGATCTTGACCCCTGATGACTGGAAATCTATAGCAAAGATATGCCTAGAACCTGGACAAAACTACTTGTGGCTTTCTGAATATAGTGAGCTCTGTAGGATACAAGCCCAACAAAATAGTCAAAGTGGAGTTCATGCTGCAATCACCTATGACCTACTTACAGGTGTCGGTCCTTATGCAAATGTAGCAGCACAAATTAATTATTCTGTAGCAGCATATGAGCAAATTGCTGCTAATGCTATCAAAGCTTGGGCTTCCCTCCACAATAAAGACGACAAGGGGGGGGGGGGGCGCCTTCACAAAAATAACACAAGGGCCAAATGAACCCTTTGCTGACTTTGTGGGACGTTTGCAGACAGCTATCACAAGAACAAATGGAGAAAATCCAATAACAGACATTTTGATAAGGCAACTTGCTAAGGAAAATGCTAATGAGGTTTGCAGAAGAATTATACTAGGACTGTGCAAGGATGCTCCTTTAGAGGAGATCATAAGACGCTGTGCCACAGTGGGCACAGATGCCTTTTATACCCAGGCTATGGTGCAGACTTCCCAAAATCCAAACATGGGAAGACAGAGTCCCTCTTGGCAAGGGACTTCCAGAGAGACTCGTAGATGCTTTCAGTGTGGAAAAGTAGGGCATCTGAAAGCTCAATGTTGGTATAGAGATAGAATGGGAAAACAAGGTGGGAGAACAAGACCCCAAACCCCATGTCCAAAATGCAACAGAGGCTTCCATTGGGCCTCAGAATGCAGACAGATTCAGGGAAACGGGATGAGGGGCCCAGCCCCAGGGCCCAAGGCAAAAAACACTTGGGGCATGATGGCAGCCAATGGTGCATCCAGGGAGGGCCTAGAAGTCCAGTATCCAGACATGACCAATCAGCCAGAAAGCCATATGATGGGAGAAGGGGATTACACAGTCAACCAGCCAGGAAGCAACCTGATGGCAGAAGGGAATTACAATTGGGGAGAATAGAGCTGTATGCAGCTGGGACAACTGAGATACCCCCTGGAGAGGTGAAATCTGTTCCTCTCCAGGCTATGGATCCCCTACCTCCAGGCACAGTAGGCTTGAGCATTTCACCTCCTTTTTGTACGTACAAAACAGTGTCCATCCACACACTGATGTGGGAAACTGGGGAATGTGTAGATAATATCCCAGTCACTAATACAGGTAGACAATGTGTGACTTATCATCCAGGAGAAGTAGAAGCATCAGGTTTACTCATACAGAATCCTAATAAGCAACCTGGTGATAGTCACCCAGGTTCTGACTCCAGACCACAAAATCCAGGAATTTACTGGACAGCAGCTGTAACAGCTGACCGACCTATGCTCACGATCTATATAAATGGCCTACCATTGGAAGGATTGGTAGACACAGGTGCAGATCGTACAGTTATTAGAGGTGCCAATTGGCCCAGTCACTGGCCAAAGATTAAAGCAGACACCTATATGTCCGGAGTAGGAGGATCAATAGCAGCTGAAGTTAGTGCTGCCCCTGTGAGATGGACTTTTGAAGGCAAAAGAGGAGTTTTTACTCCTTTTGTAGTTGAAAAACTTCCCATCAATCTGTGGGGAAGAGATGTTTTACAACAATTAGGGTTAAAAATGAGTACTTCGGTTTTTTAAGCAGGGCTGCTGTTGAAGGCCTGCCAACACTTTCACCTGTTCCTATCCAATGGAAAACTGATACACCAGTGTGGATAGAACAGTGGCCCTTAGGTAGCGATAAAATTCAGGCCTTATTAGATATAGTACAGGAACAGCTTGAACAAGGACATTTACAACCTTCTCTAAGTCCTTGGAATTCCCCAGTGTTCGTTGTAAAAAAGAAATCAGGAAAATGGAGGATGCTCACTGATTTAAGAAAAGTAAATGAACAGATGGAAACTATGGGAACTCTTCAGCCTGGACTTCCATCTCCTACTCAATTGCCTAGAGAGTGGCCTCTTTGGGTCATCGATATTAAGGATTGTTTCTATTCTATCCCTCTGGATAAGGAGGATATGAAAAGATTTGCCTTTTCAGTGCCCAGCGTTAACTTAGCTGAGCCTTATAAAAGATATGAATGGACAGTTTTGCCACAGGGAATGAAAAACAGCCCCACTATGTGTCAAATGTATGTTGCTGCTGCTCTTGCTCCAATAAGAAAAGCATTTCCAAAAGTTATACTATTACATTGTATGGATGATATATTGGGATGTGCACCTGAGGAACAAATGCTAGAAGCATGTCTACAAAAGACCATAGAAACACTAAGATACTACAAATTATACATAGCTGAAGAAAAAATTCAAAGACATGCTCCTTTTCAATATTTAGGGTATGAAGTATACCCTAAGGTGCTTACAGTACAAAAACTGTCCTTAAGAATAGAGAAGCTAAACACCTTAAATGATTTTCAGAAATTGATAGGAGATATCCAATGGATGCGACCAGTGTTAGGCTTGACTACCTATCAGTTACAACCATTATATGATATTTTAAGGGGAGACAGTGCTTTAAATTCACCACGCCAGCTTACAAAAGAAGCTCAAGAGGCTTTGAGGGAAGTTGAACTGGCATTATCCAATGTGGTTGAGAGAGCCACTCAAAAACCCTTGGAAATAACAGTTTTTGCCACACAAGAGGCACCCACAGCAGTCCTTCATCAAGGAGACAGTGTGATAGAGTGGGTGAACCTCCCGGCATAACCAGAACAAAGCCTTACTCCTTACCCAGTGCTTGTGGCTAGAATTTTGTTAAAGGCCATTAAGCAAGCAGTACAATTATCTGGGGCAAGACCTGATAAGATATACACCTTTTACACCAATACACAAATTAATGTGTGTTGTGAGACCATCCCAGAGTGGCAAATTTTATTAGCCATGGCTCCTAATTTTATACATGGGTCTCCATTAAAGATAACCAGACTTTTACATAATTGGCGATGGATTCTTGAAGAAAAAGTTTCTAAAGTTCCTCTTAAAGGACCAACTATCTTTACAGATGCATCCAAACACAATATTTGTGCTGTATACTCTCATGACTTAACCATAAAGAGAGTAGTCAGAACTCCTTTTCAGTCCACTCAGCAGAACGAATTGTATGCAATCATGTTAGCTCTCACTTATTACCCAGGAGACATAAATATAATATCTGATTCAGCCTATTCAGTAGGTGTGGTACAAAGAATTGCCACAGCCCAAATAAAATTTGCAGCTTCTAATATATATCAGCTCTTTAAGGAACTTCAGGAGCAAGTTAGAAAACATCCGGGTAAGATTTATATCTTGCATGTCCACTCACATAGTGGACTCCCAGGCCCTATTTTTGATGGGAATTCAAAGGCAGATAGCCTTTTAACTATGTTAGCCAGTACACCTTTATTTCAGGAGGCCCAGGAATCCCATTCTAAGTACCATCAGGCTTTTCGAGCTTTGCGTTTACAATTTGGGATTACAAAAGAGGAAGCTAGGAGCATAGTAAAAAGCTGTACAGCTTGCCTTCCTTTCCATGCTCCTACACTGCCTCCAGGGAAGAACCCTCGTGGTTTGAGACCCAATGAAATCTGGCAAATGGATGTGACCCATTATAAATCTTTCGGTCGTCTGTCTTTTATCCATGTTGTGGTAGACACCTTTTCAGGATTCACTTTTGCCATACCAGCAGCAAAAGAGACTGCCCGAGTGGTCACTGAATTCCTCATGCAAGCATTTGCCATTATGGGTGTGCCACAAGCAATAAAAACAGACAATGGTCCTGCATACACCTCCAAACATTTTGCACACTTTTGTGCACAGTATAAGATTTTACACACCACTGGCATACCCTTTAATCCTCAAGGACAGGCAATAGTAGAGAGGAGAAACAGAGACATTAAGACGCTCCTCCAAAAACAAAAGAAAGGGGGAGCCACAGGTAACCCTAGAGAACTACTAAATCTAGCACTTTATACTATTAACTTCTTGATTTTTGACAAAGATGCACTGGCTCCGGCAGACAGGTTTTATAACCCACCGGAAGGGCAATGTCCAGTGCGAGCAGCTCCACTATCTTTAGATAATCGCCAGGTGATGTGGAGAGACCCAGAAAGTGGTGAATGGAAGGGACCAGATAGGCTAACTGCTTGGGGGAGAGGGTTTGCTTGTATCTCTACAGGTGGAGAAGGAATCAGATGGGTGCCAACGAGCCGTATTCGCCTTGTCCATCGCAGAGAGACAGAGCAGACCCTTGAAACGAAGGAGAAGACCCAAGAAACATCGGGTGGTTCTGTTGCTGATTGTGCTCACCATTGAAAGAGAGTGGCAGTTATGGCATTTGACCCATGGACATAGAAAATCATTGGATTTCAAAACCCTCAGAAATCATTGGATTCTCTGAGACATAAGACTGTTGTAGGACTTTAAATCCCTCAGGAATCATTGGATTCTTTGAGACATAAGACTTGAAAGCCCTCAGGAATCATTGGATTTTCTGAGAAATGATAAGACTATTACAGGACTTCAAAATCTACTGGAATCATTGGATTCCCTAAGACAAAAAGACTTTTGCTGGACTTCAAAAACTTGGGGGGATCATTGGATTCCCTGATATGTGAAGCAATGGACAATAGATTGGTTTTGGACTATCTCTTGGCTGCTGAAGAGGTGTATGTGTGACTGCTGTTTACATACTCTCCTTCCAGGACTTCTGGCAATCTTTTACATCATAATGTTGATTTATATTGTTTGTTATACCATTACTTGGGTGTAAAATTCATGTTTGTTACACCACATCAAGCCTGCACTGACTGTGGGGAGAGTCATCACTAATAGTCTCTGCGTTGTTGCTATGTGCTATGTGTTCCCATGCTGATGGGTTTGTGCATAATAAGACCCTTGAGCCCAGAAACCTGCTAGCAACCCCCACTTCCCTTTGGTGCTTTTCATCTCCCTTCCTTAGATGTCAGGGAGGGCGTGATTATCTCCTTTTTAGTGCTTTCACCTCCTTTCCTGAGAAATCAAGGAGGTTGTGATCACCTCCCCTTGGGGGCTCTGACCTCCCTGAGGAGTCAGGGATGGCATGATCACCTGTGTTCTAAAACAAAAGAAAGCGGGAGATGTAATGGGCTGAGGCTTGATGATGCACTGAGGTCCCAAGCACATGAGGCTAAATAGTAATTGGTCCATACTCTATTAATATATAAGCTTGAAGAAAGAATGGCCCCCACCCACTCTTTGTGCAAGTCCTGATGTGTTGTATAGGAAATGACGATTTTGGTGGGTGGAGGCAGGGGAGTGGAAAAGGAAGGGAGGAGAGACTTTTGGGATTGCCATTGCCATGGTTGGCTCGGCTTGCGTCTCTCTCTCTTAGCTGGCTTCCTGTCGCAGCTGCCTATATTTGCTATCGCAATCTTTATTCACCTCTTCATTTCAATAAATATTGAAGATTTTTCCCTTAACCTGAATTCCTGACTCCGGCTGATTTTAAATACGCGGTCATTACACTTTAGTAATGTTGCAGGATACAAAATAAATTTACATAAATCATGAGCATTTTTATACATCACTAACAAAATCCAAGAGCTAGAGATACAAAGAGAAATTCCATTTAAAATAACTGTCTATAATATAAAATATTTGGGAATCTATCTGCCAAGGGAAAGTCAGGAACTATATGAGCAAAACTACAAAATACTTTCCACAAAAATAACATCAGATCTAAACAACTGGAAAACTATTAAGTGCTCTTGTCAAGCAAATATAATAAAGATGGCAATACTCCCTAAACCAATCTATTTATTTAGTGGTATACCAATCAGACTCCCAAGAAACTATTTTAATGACCTAGAAAATGTAATGCTGGAACACTGAAAGGGTGTACTTGAATCTAAGACAGCAGGGTTCTTGTACTTAAGTACCTACTGGGTGTGAGATGGTGGTTCTCTAAGCACATACTTGCTGTCATGTAATGATGTGGTCAATCTAGTTGGCGTATACTTAGGGTAATGTGGTGATGTGATGTTCTACAGTTGCAAATGCCCAGTGTGGTGTTGTAATATAGGTGTGCTGGGGTATTTTTAGGGAGTTCCAGAGACAGAGCTCTCTTGGCCTTAGCAATCTCAGGCACAGAGAAGATTTCAGGCTACAGCCTGCAGAGTCCAGACTTCATCTTTGACCAACCATGTGTCTGCTCTCTTACCTCCTTTACTTCACCTAACCACTAAGCCCAAGGCCTCGGGCTGATCCTAGGGCCCACCAAAGAGCTAGCCTGGACATTACAAGAAAAAAATAGCAACAAAATTCATCTGGAAAAAACAAAAGTTCAAGAATTTCAAGGGAACTAATGAAAAAAAATCAAATGAAGATGGCCTAGCTGTACCAGATCTAAAACTATATTATATAGAAGCAATCACCAACATCATTTGGTATTGGCTAAGAAATACACTAATTGATAGGCATTGACCCACACTTAATATCAGATACCAAGATAAGGTCAAAATGGGTTCATGACCTAGGCATAAAGAATGAGAATTAAATAAATTAGAGGAGCATGGGATAGTTGACCTCTGTGGAAGAGGAAGGAATTTATGACCAAGAAGAACTAGAAATCATTGTTGATCACAAAATAGAAAATTTTGATTATATCAAATTGAAAAGTTTTTGTACAAACAAAACTAATGCAGACAAGAGTAGAAGGGAAGCAATAAACTGGGAAAACATTTTTACAGTCAAAGATAAAGGCCTCATTTCCAAAATATATAGAGAATTGACTCTAAGTTATAAGAAATCAAGCCATTCTCCAATTGGTAAGTGGTCAAAGGATATGAACAGACAATTCTCAGATGAAGAAATTGAAACTATTTCTAGCCATATAAAAAGATGCTCCAAGTCACTATTAATCAGAGAAATGCAAATCAAGACAACTCTGAGATACCAATACACACCTGTCAGACTGGCTAGAATGACAGGGAAAGATAATGTTCAATGTTGGAGGGGATGTGGGAAAACAGGGACACTAATACATTGTTGGTGGAATTGTGAATACATCCAGCCATTCTGGAGAGCAATTGGAACTATGTTCAAAAAGTTATCAAACTGTGCATATCCCTTGATCCAGCAGTGTTACTACTGGGTTTATATCCCAAAGAGATTTTAAAGAATAAAAGGCACCTGTATGTGCAAGAATGTTTGTGGCAGCCCTCTTTGTAGTGGCCAGAAACTGGAAACTGAGTGGATGCCCATCAATTGGAGAATGATTGAATAAACGGTGGTATATGACTATTATAGAAGATTATTGCTTTATAAGAAATGACCAACAGGATGATTTCAGAAAGAGACTTGCATGAACTGATGGTGAGTGAAATGAGCAGGACCAGGACATCATTATATACTTCAACAACAATACTATCTGATGATCAATTCTGATGGACATGGCCCTCTTCAATAATGAAATGAACCTAATCAGTTCCAATAGAGCAGTAATGAATTGAACCAACTACACCCAATGAAAAAACTCTGGGAGATGACTATGAACCACTACACAGAATTTCCAAACCCTCTATTTTTGTCTGTCTGCATTTTTGATTTCCTTCATAAGCTAATTTCTTTTTCAAAGTCCGATTCTTTTTATACAAATATTTATATTTAGAACCTGGAACATGGAGCCTACACAAAAATTGACTACGTATTAGGGCATAAAAATCTCAAAATCAAATGCAGAAAGGCAGAAATAATAGATACATCTTTTTCAGATCATCATGCAATAAAAATTGCACGTAGTAAAGAGCCAGGGAAAAATAGATCAAAAATTAATTGGAACCTAAATAATCTAATCTTTAAGAATGAGTTTGTGAAACAACAAATCATAGACACAATTGATAATTTCATCCAAGAGTATGCCAGTAATGGGACAACATAACAAAATTTATGGATTAACCAAAGCAGTTGTTAGGGGAAGTTTTATATCTCTAGATGCTTACTTGTATAAAATAGAAAAAGAAAAGATCAATGAATTGGGCATAAAATTAAAAAAGCTAAGAAAAGAACAATGTAAAACTCTTCCAATTAAATAAAAAAAATTGATATTTTGAACAGAAAAGGGGAAATCAATAAAATTGAAAGTAAGAAGTAATAAAACATATTACAAAATTCAGTCATTATTTATTATTTATTAGTTCAATTACAAAAGTAATTGCACTAATAAAAAAAATTAGAGTTGGTTTTATGAAAAAACCAACAAAATAGATAAACCTTTAGTTAATTTGATTAGAAATTCCTTCCACTAAAGTAAACAGCAACTTTAGTTTATAAGACCTATAGAATTGGCAAGATGGTATTAATAACCTCCATATGATTACCTAATAAATATGAGATGGAATTTGATCTCCCTCTGATATTATTATTGTTAACAATATCATTGCTGTTGATGACAAGGATGATAACTTTTTAAATTTATAGTCTTGAAGTGAGTTCTTTAGAAGAGCCCTGTGAGGTAGGTGGAATGTGTGTAGATCTATGGTATTTTAGGATCTTGAACAGTGTCCTGGTTCTGGCTCCATGAACTGCTCTTGATAAGGTTTAGATTTCGGGAACCAAAATGAAATTAGGGTTTCTGGCAGTCAGGGAGTTAAATGATAAGGTCTAGTGGCAGGTTTGGGGTTCAGGGAAGCAAATGGAGAGGTTTGGCTCCCCTGCAACCCCTTGGGATTCGGTGCATGGGTAGGGAGTTTTGGGGACTCCCTTCTGGAGGTGCAGAGGTTCTCTGTAAAAGAATTCACAGATCCCAAAACCTAGATTGATAAAAGATGTTTATTATGGGGATTGGAAGTTAAGGTTAGAAATCCTGACAGAGAGGTATAAAGTCTGATTAGGGAAATAGGTGAGGGTAAAAAGAGGATGGCACTGGAAAGAATATTCCAGTGGATAAAGGTTCCTTGACATAGCATAGCATAGCTGGCATATTTGGAACCTCTGCAAAGAGAGGGTTTTAGTTTGGCTCTTTTATAATGAGAGCTTTAGCTGAAGGGAATTCATGAGTGGAGCCCCAAGTTGGCTCATAGCTAGGTTTCACCTTGAGCTGGAATTTGAATTGAATCCAATGAGTTTCAGGATTTAGCTGACCCCACCTAAATAACAAAGGATGAAACTGTTTGTCCCTCAGGGTAGGGTTTATCACTGAGGCAGAGTTGAAGGAAATTTTCTCCTTTAAGGATTTTTAGAGTTTTGGGGTTCCCTCTTCACTCTTACATACCCTTTATTGGTTGACAAATAAGGACAGTTGACATTAATAGATTACCTGGGATACTGCTACTACCATGGCTAGTTGTTCTAGAAATATTGTAATGGAACAGATTCCCTATCTACCACAAAGATAGAATTGGTATGGAAAATCCTACATAACCAATGATATCTTTAGAACAAACCAATCACTGTCTGAAATTCCTTTTCTTAAGGCTACTCCTTTTGAAGAAATCACTAGGTCTAATAGATACTTGTTAATATTAAACTATAGATATTAGTCATTATTAATTAACTTTTCACAACTATTAATCTGTTAGTTGGTAGAAATAAAATGTTAATCCATTTTCATCTATTCCTATATTTCACTTAGTATTATTATCAAACTATTAACTAATTTATATCCATATAGTATAAGGAATCAGAAGAGCTTAGAATTTTAAGCTCACCCAGGATACATAATCCAGGAAGTCACAGGAAAAAATAAAGTTTGAGTTTTGTCTCCAACAGAAATGCCAAATTAAAATAGAAACTACCTGAAAACCTATTGATTTGTTATGTATATTGTGTTGTATTTTAGTTATTTTACTAAACATTCCGCAATTATATTTTAATTTAGTTGATTGCAGCATGGGACTTTTTGGGAGTTTGTCATCTTTAGTTTGAACCATAAAGGTTTTTACACTAGATGAAATCTGGGAAAATCTAGGGATGTGTGAATGAATATGAATGTATGAAATACCCTTGATGGCACTGAAAGATAAAGTGTAAAGTGAACTAAGAAGGGGAAAAACATACTGTTCCTAATTCTGCATCTTGCCTGGGGTCAGCTCTGATTTGAAGGACTTTTCCTAAAAATCAACAGTTGAGAAAATTAATTTACTATCTTTTGTTTTCTTTTTTATTTTACTCTGTGATTTTATTTTGTAATCATGTTATATATGTAACATATAATATATACATAAATACATAAAAGTGCATATAGATAGATAATAGCTGGTTAGCTAGCTAGACAAATAGATGATATTTTAAGTAGCAAACTTAAAGTCTCTTCTTTATCTCTGAATGATGAAGTTTATGAATTCCCAAGTCCAGTCTTTCTCTTTAGAGTTTGATATCAAAAGCAGCTTTCCATGATCACTTTTAATTAAAGAAAACACATTTTCAATACTCTCATAAAATATTGTCTCAGAATTTACATCAATATTTTTATGTTATTACTGCAACATTTTTGTGTTTTCCTTGAGAAGCTGGATTATTTTAACAATTAATATCTTATGTAATCCCAGGTGTCAATGAATCTGTATACCTGAGTTACTATCAGCAACTTAAAAATGCAGCTGGAACCCATAAATTTACAAAAGCATTCTTTAGATATAGAGTGATGTGAACTTCATCAAATATGGGACTATGCCCTTTTTCTTTAATATAACCAATCATGATTCCCCAATCTTAGGATGGTGCCAATTACTTATCTAATAATATAATTTTTATTCTGTTCTTTGCTCTGTGCTTATAAGACTAAGTTGCATCTTCAATTTGGGATCTTCAGCTAAGTGCAGTGTCATTGATCCACCCATCCTTTTTTAAAATAGGGTCAATACTCTATTAGTAAGCAATTATTTTGCTCAAAGAGTTGCTTCATTTAACTTGTTATTAAATTTCACACACAACACAAGTACTTAAGTCATTAACTACTTTCTAATTACCATCAAAAGTAATACTATTCATGACATTATATGAGGTTAATTTAAATGAAAATATGATATTCATTCTACTAAAATTACAACTATATAGAAGGAAAGATTTGCATTGTTGATGTTATTGGAGATTACATCCTGTGAGATGATAGAGAATGGTATCATATTTGAAAGGGTACATGGCATAATGTAAATAGCACTTAACTTGGAGCTAAAAAACTTGGACTTAAATTGACTTCCCATCATTTAGTAGCCATTTGATCTTGATTAAAAATCACTTGATCTCTTTGAGCCTCAGTTTATTCATTAAAAAGAATGGGAATATTAAGAGTTATATTGCTTATTAGCTTCATGGAGTTATGCAAGGAATGTTCTTTGTCAAATACCATACATATGTAAATTACCAGAAGTGCAGTGTATCAGAATTGTTGAGAAGTGGAGCTGCAGCCAGCAGGCCTGAAAACTATCCTGAGGTTGCTAGTAGGCTGCAGATAAAAATAGGAAGACACAACATTTGTGGGCTGGTGTACAGATGTTATAAAGTTAATTCTGTGAGGAGGGATTATTCCAAATCAATTGAGGTTTCTATGTGATGCAGTTATTATAGCTTTAGGGTCACACAGTGCCTGGTGACTCTGTAAGTACCAGTGTTCTCTTTTACTCTAGGATTCCCTTCATAATATTCTCTGTTAGGAACAAGATTTTTCTTTTTCCATTTGTTCCTCATCCTGAATTGCTCTTCTCTACTGTATTTAATGTAGCTGATGTATATATACATTAGATGATCCAGTCATGTGAAAAAAATTCACAGTGGCTATTTTCTTTGATAAAAGTCAGGTTTATTTAGTGAAGATGTTACAGATAAAATTAGGGGATAGAATAGATACCAGGAATGGTAAATATGAAATAGAGCAAGAGAGTATATGAAAGACAAATTCCTTAGTGGAACTCACAATTACTCAATAGAAAGGAAGCACCCCCATGAGGTTGGGGGCAGATTTAATCCTGAAAGACATTTAGAATCTTAAAAGAGTTAGCTATAAAGAGAAGTGGTGTTGAGAAACATTGTGGAGTTAGAAGAAATACCATTTGGCCTAGGGCAGGGATAAGAGAAAAAACAAGGTAGAATAGCAGTGGCAGACTGATTCAAAGGAAGCAGTAGAAGTCATTAGCCATAAGTTGTTTTATAAAGAAATTTTAGCCTCAGGAACTTGATAAACTTGGATTTCTGACTAGATTACCTCTAGAGGATGGGACCACAGAATTGAACTGATCTCAAGTATTAAAGCCTTCTCCTACCTGCCCTAAGGAATAATTTTATTAGTTCTCTTATTTCTTTCTGCCCACCATATCCACCTTTCAGGACCTCATCTTCTTATCATATATAACTTCATTGTATAGTTATGATGAGGTATGTCCCCCTCCCCCGCAACTCCTTGGGATTTGGTGCAAAGGTAGGGAGTTTTGGGGACTCCCTTCTGGCGGCTCAGAGGTTCTCTGTAAAGGAATTTACAAACCCAAAAACCTAGATTGAAAAATAAAAAGGTTTATTATGGGGATTGGAAGCATGAAGTCTGGTTAAGGAAATAGATGAGGATAAAGAGAGGATGGCACTGGAAAAGAATATTATTCCAGCAGGCAGATCTATGGAAAATGGAGTTTTGCACTAAGAATGTAGTTCTCAGTGGGCAGAAGATCCTGATAACTGAGTAAGCCACCAAGGTCCATCTGCAAAGACCTTAATTGATGGAAGCTCTTATATTGCTTGTCTTGGTGGGGGTTGAGAAACCTAAGCAGATGATCAGAATGGGGGCTGGGAACTATGCTCAAAAAGTTATCAAATTGTGCATACCCTTTGATCCAGCAGTGCTACTACTGGGCTTATATTCCAAAGAGATACTAAAGAAGGGAAAGGGACCTGTATGTGCCAAAATGTTTGTGGCAGCCCTGTTTGTAGTGGCCAGAAGCTAGAAAATGAATGGATGCCCCTCAATTGGAGAATAGTTGAGTAAATTGTGGTATATGAATGTTATGGAATATTATTGTTCTGTAAGGAATGACCAGCAGGATGAATACGGAGAGGATTGGCGAGACTTACATGAACTGATGCTAAGTGAAATGAGCAGAACCAGGAGATCATTATATACCTCAACAACGATACTGTTTGAGGATGTATTCTGATGGAAGGGAATCTCTTCGATAAAGAGAGCTAATTCAGTTTCAATTGATCAAGGATGGACAGAAGCAGCTACACCCAAAGAAAGAACACTGGGAAATGAATATAAACTGCTTGCATTTTTGTTTTTCTTCCCGGGTTATTTATACTTTCTGAATTCAATTCTCCCTCTGCAACAAGAAAACTGTTCGGTTCTGCACACATATATTGTATCTAGGATATACTGGAACCTATTCAACATGTAAAGGACTGCTTGCCATCCGGGGGCGGGGGTGGAGGGAGGGAGGGGAAAAATTGGAACAGAAGTGAGTGCAAGGGATAATGCTGTAAAAAATTACCCTGGCATGGGTTCTGTCAATAAAAAGTTATTAAAAAGTTAAAAAATAAAATAAAATTTGAAAAAAAACAAAAAAAGAATGGGGGCTGGGACAACCAGAGCAGATCAGAATCAATGGAGGCTGGGAGAGCCCAAGTTGGCTCAGATCCAGTCGGGGCTGGGACAAGCCCAGATCTTCTATTGGGATCCAAAGGGGTACTTTTGACCAGGATTTGTGAATCAAAGGCCCTGCCTTCCTGGTCTGATATGTGTCAGCCAGGAGGGACTGGGAATCTGAAAAGAATCACAGATCAATCTGAAAAGAATCACAAATCAATACGAAATACAGTTTCTTAAAGGGACCACAACCAGCTTCATTTATATGTCTTTTTGTCTTATTCCTTTACAACTATTTGCTCTATGAAGATAAGAATTGTCATAAACTTTTTTTTCTCCAAATGCTTAATATAATAATCTTCACACAATAGACAATTAGTAAATGTTTCCTGAATTGCAATGGAATTGAATCATATATATCCCTGAAGAAATTTTGTTTGTGTGACCATACTGTAAAATACTTGAGGTGTTAGGCACAGAAAGCATCAAAGACAAGGACAAGTCATATAACCTCTCTCATCTTCATTTTCCTCCTTTTAAAAATTAGGATATTGCACTGAGTGCACTATAAGGTCTCTTTCAATTTTAAGTCCTTAGGTGCTGTGATGCTATGAATATAGGTGGATTTACCACCAAAATTAAGATATCATGTTCACTCTTGAAGGAAACTGGCAGAGACACAACAAAGGATCCAACTATTTAGTAGTTGTCACTTGGAAATCTGAGAACTAATTATAATGCTGGTATAATCAGTACACAATGCATTGCATAGTGCTTCCTGACTTAGCAAAAAGTCTTATGGGGATAAATTCACTGGGTAACTTAAGAAAAAAAAATTTACAAGTGAAGTGCAGAGGAAGAGGCATTAGAGGGGGCGAAGGGCTTGTAGTTCTAGTTCTGCAGATCTGCTTACATCTGGAAAGAGTTTAATAGGCAATACTACAAATATACCATGAAGAATATAGCACCCTCCAAAACTTATGAAGAAATAAAGTGGGAAGGATGGGCAGATGAGAAGCAAATGTTGAGGAAAAAGACAAGGGAGGGATCCATGGATGGGAGGAGAAAAAGAAAAAGATAATTTATCCTGGATTCCATTAAAGGGGAGATTTAGCAATCAGAAGGTTGAGATGTTAGCACACAGTAACAACAATCAGACTTTAGCATTATAATGAGATGCCAATGTCCTTGTTCATTTCAGTGGAGAGTATGAATTAAGGGTCACATTCCAGAATCTTCAAACCATCTCCTAGGCATGAGCAATAACAGTATTTTTAGATGTGTGAAGGACAAGCTATTTTTCTGGCTTTATTGTTTTCAATGAATCAGGAATCTGTTGTTTCAAGAGACAAGGCTTCTGGCACCTTATAGTTTCCTGTGATTTAACAAATAATATATTTTAAAGGATTATTTTCTTTAGTCAAGCCAGATCTGGCTTTATCAAAGTATTCTAAGACATTTGAGGGCAAGGACATATAAAAAAAAATCTCAAAACAGTGATTTTTCTTCTTTACTGACACAGTAATAATTATCTTTAAGGTGAATTATCTCCATGGTTCACCTTTAAAAGCTTTTCTTTGTTTTCTAGATTTGGAAATAGACATGGAATAAAAATGTTAATAGCTCATTGTTCTCATCACAAACAGGATCAAAATTAAATGTGAAAAACAATTCTGTCCTTTACATACAAGGCTATTCTATTATTATTATTTTACTTTGTTTTACAACCTACAAGTTAATATATTTTTTTTGTAGCCGATGATACTATATTTACTTATCTAAAGAGTTTTCCAATTTATGACATGGTATATTGGGTAGGACATTGGGCTTGAAGCCAGGAAGGCCCTGGTTAATATCTCACCTTAGAAACTTAATAGCTGTGTGACTAGACAAAACACAGAACTCAGTTTTCTCATCTGTAAAATGAAGTGATTTGAACTTCACTTGTAATGCCATTTTTAGATCTATGATCCTGCAATTTTGCTAGTAGTAATTTTGTGGAAGAATTTTTAGTGATTATATACACTAATAAGGCACTAAAGTTTTCTTTAGCAGGTACTACTAATTTACATAGTGATTTCATTTAGTGTGCTAAGTAATACTAAATTGTAGAGAGTTTAAATCTTCTATATTCTCCTGAGAAATCTGTTGAGTTCATATAAAGGAGAAAAAAAAAAGTCTTACACATGTATCATCAGTTCTCTCCACAACTCTAGAGATATTGCTGCCAGTTTAATACAGAGTGCTCTGGGTGATATAGTTTTGCAATATGCTTAAATATTCATATGGTAAAGATTTGTCAACCAGCCCTCTGGATCTATAATAAATTATCAAAGTGATCAATCAGGAAAGAATAACAAAGTAAATATTTCAATCCATTAATAGAGTAATGATCTCATTAATGTTGTTATTTTCTTCAATGATTCATGTTACAACACATTCCTATCCTTCACACAAAATTTTCATCTATGTAAATTTACCATAGAGTACTTACCCAACATCAATTTTTCAAGGGGAAAAAGCAGTTGTAGAATCACTCCCCAATGTCTCATGCTTGGAGGGATATACTCTTCAGTAAATTGTCACATTGCCAGTGGGAGAAGGAATTCCTCCTCTCCCATACCCCAATTTACTTTTCTAAGATAACTCACACTCCTGGAATTGCATCCTGCCTAGAGGACCTTTTACAATTCTGTATTCTAATAACTAGCCCTCCTCAACCTCTATAGCTCTGGGTCTCCCTCTGCTTCTTATGCTGCTGTTTGGTGAGAAACTGTCTATAAAATCTACCCCCCTCAGATTACCTTTGACCTTTGCTACATTTGTTTTATTTGTACAAACCTTGTACATTTACTGTAATAGAAATTATCCAAACTCAGTCTTTCAATATTATATTAATTATTAGTTATTTGAGCATAATCAGCATCTCATCAATAATAATAATTTTAGAAATTCCTTTCTTTTAGTGACCTGTGTAATATTAACCAATATTTTTTGATGATTAGATTTTTAAAAAATTATTTTATTTGAAAAAAAAAAGAAAAAGAAAAACAGAAAAGATACAAAACAAAATCAAGCAAATCAAAAGAGAACATTGTCATGTGCTTAGCAGATCAGGGATGATTCAAAACATATAGCAACAAATTACTAGATCAAGAAAGTATATGTGTGTGTGTGTGTGTGTGTATGTGTGTATTAGTAGAAGAAAAAATGTCCATGTTTTCTTTATTTCTTTGTAAATTGTTCTTTAGTTCTCTGCTGAGTACCTTAATTACTTTATTCTCCCCCCCACCCTTCATCCCTTCCACCCCCAAGCAAGATACAATTAAGAAAAAATATATTTAAGCATACATATATAGATACATACATACATTCACTCATACCCTTACACATCTCTTCCCCCATCCCCCACCACATACACACATGTCTGTCCTATCCCTGGAGCCTCTTTAATTAAATTCTGCTTCATAACTTGCCTTGCTATTACTTAACCTCCCCCTACCTAAGGATTCTTCCCTTGTCTTCTTCTCTTACCCTTTGCTTTTCCATCTGCCCATCCTTTCCACCTTATTTATCTATAGATTTTGGAGGACACTACACTCTTCATGGTAGGTGTATAGTATCGTCTATTGAACTCATTCCTGATGTGAGTAGGTTTTCAGAAAGAGCCAACATCCCCCTTCTAATGCCTGTGTGTCTATTCTTCTTTTGAACCTTATTTGTAGAATGATTACTATTTTTACTTTAACTCTGCAGTCTTTCTTTTGAGCTACCCTATTGTTGATGTGAATATAAAACATATAGCATACATTTATAAAAAAAATAATTTGTCCATGTTTAAATGGTTTGCCTATGTTAGATTCTTTTAAATTGATCTTTCAAATTTTCTGTTAAATTGGAGTTTGCTTGATGAAGTCCTGAAAATTTTTTCTCATTCAAAATTATAGATAATTTTGTTGGGTATGATATGTTTGGTTCTTTTGATTGTCAATAGATATGAATCCAGGATCTGTGCCTTTTATTGTAGCTGCTGATAAGTCTTGCACAATTCTAATTGTAGCTCCTGTGTATTTGAAATATATTTTTCTTGTTTCTTGCAAAATTTTCTCTTTGATATAGAGGTTTGAAATTTGATAATAATATCCCTGTGTATTTTCCACAAAGGATCTCTTTGAGGTGGTGATTAGTGGAAGTTTTTCTATTTCTACTTCCCCTAACGTTCTATCAGTCCAGGACAATTTTCTTGGATTATTTCCTGCATTATGTGTCAAGGTTCTTTTTGGTCCCAATTTTCTGACAGTCCAATTAATATTATATTTTATCTTCTTGATCTGTTCTCCAGATCTGTTATTTTTCTTATAAGATATTTCACATTTTGTTTTATTTTCTCATTCCTTAAAATCTGTTTTGTTATTTCGTGGTCTCTAATAGCTTCACTGACTTCCCTTAGCTCAGTTCTAATTTTCAAAGAATTATTTTCATCTTTGAGACACTGTAACTTTTTTCTAGTTGATTCATTTTTTTTTCATTAATTCCCTTGAGATTCTCGAATTTTTATTCTTCCATATGAATTTTGTTGTTATTTTTTCTAAATCGTTAAAATATTTTCTTGGAAATCTGATTGGTATAGCACTAAATAAATAGATTAGTTTAGGGAATATTGTCATCTTTATTATATTTGCTCGGCCTATCCAAGAGCACAATATTTTCCCAATTATTTAAGTCTGACTTTATTTGTGTGGAAAGTTTTTTGTAATTTTGCTCATATAATTCCTGACTTTCCTTTGGTAGATAGATTCCCAAATATTTTATGCTATTGACAATTATTTTAAATGGAATTTCTCTTTGTATCTCTTGCTGTTGGATTTTGTTGGTAATGTATAAAAATGCTGAGGATTTATGGGGATTTATTTTGTATCCTGCAACTTTGCTAAAATTATGAGTTATTTCTAATAGCTATTTAGTAGAATCTCTGGGGTTGTATAAGTATACCATCATATCATCTGCAAAGAGTGATAGTTTGCTTTCCTCATTGCCTACTCTAATTCCTTTAATCTTTTTCTCAACTTTTATTGCCAAGGCTAGCTTTTCTAATACAATATTGAATAATAATGGTGATAGTGGGCAACCTTGTTTCACTCCAGATCTTACTGGGAAAGGTTCCAGTTTTTCCCCATTGCATATGATGTTTACTGACAGTTTTAAATATATGCTCCTGTCTATTTTAAGGAAAAGTCCATTTATTCCTATGCTCTCAAGTGTTTTTATTAGGAATGGATATTGGATTTTATCAAATGCTTTTTCTGCATCTATTGAGATGATCATCTGGTTTTTGTTAGTTTGGTTATTGATAGTCAATTATCCTAATAGTTTTACTAATATTGAACCAGTCCTGCATTCCTGGTATAAATCCTACTTGGTCATAGTGTATTATCCTGGGGATGATTTTCTGTAATCTTTTTGCTAATATTTTACTTAACATTTTAGCATCAATATTCCTTAGGGAGATTGGTCTATAATTTTCTTTCTGTTTTCAGCCTACCTGGTTTAGGTATTAGTAGCATGTCTGTGTCATAAAAGGAGTTTACTTCGTTGAATGACCATCTTCTTCCCTGGAAAAAGATGCTTATTCTGGCTGGGTAAGTTATTTTTGGTTGTGTACTGAGTTCCTTAGCCTTTCGGAATATCATATTCCAGGCCCTTTGATCTTTTAATGTGGATGCTGCTAGATCCTGGGTGATCCTTATTCTGGCTCCTCGATACTTGAATTGGGTTTTTCTAACCGCTTGCAGTATTTTTTCCTTCATCTGAGGGTTCTGGCATTTGGCCACTATATTTCTTGGTGTTTTGATTTTAGGATCCCTTTCAGTAGGTGTGTGTGTGTGTGGAGAAGGGGGGGACGCTGGGTGGTGTTACTGAGCTTCCTCTACAGACTGCAGGGGCAGCAGCGAGGTACTAGCAGGACTGTGCTGCGCCTGCGCTCTGAGATCCCAGAGCGTGCTGAGTCACTGTGGGGGGTGAGGGGAAGGGGTGGCCAGGTCCCGAGAGACTCCAGCTGTTTGGGGTTATATTCTTCACCCCGGTGTTTTTAGCTTCTCTTGGGCTACTGACTTGCTGCTGGGGCAAAATATCCAATCCTGTAGCAAAGCTCTCCCCCCAGAGATGGCTGAGATCACACCCCACCCCACTCCGGTCTGATCGGCTGTGAGCTGCCTGCCGTGCTCTTGCTGCGGCTGCCTGCCCTCAGCCTGCGCCGATCTAAAACCGTCCCCGCCCTCGAGCCAAAACAGTCCTTTCCTGGTGAATTTCAAGGATGTCTTCTCTTGATAATTATTTGTGGTTTTTTTTTTTTCCAGTCAAGCATTAATTCAGAGGCTTGTAATGAAATGAATTCTGAGAGAAAATGAGGAGCTTACACAGCTGTGTGCCTCCTCTCTGCCATCTTGGCTGGAAGTCCTTTTTTTCTAGTTGATTAACATTTTTCCTAATTTTCTTAATTTTCTTGGATGGTTTTTATTATTTTATTCTTTTAGTTTTTTTCCCCTTAGTTTCTCTCATTTGATTTAATTTTTTTTTTAACTTCTTCTATTCTTCTATAAATTCTCTTTGGCCAGGAAACCATTTCACTATTACTGTTTGGGGTAGAAGCTTTTTTTTTTTTTTTTTTTTTAATTATTTTTTTTTTTTTTACTAAAGTGTCCTCCTTTGAAGATGAACCTCAGTCTTCTCTGTTCACATAATATGTTTCAATGGAAGGTTACTTTGTTTCATTTTTTTTTTTTTTAATAAGAGATATTAATGTAAGCACCTTTAATTGTGGGAGTGGGGAAAAATGCCTCAAGCTTCCCTTTAGATCTCCACTAGGACCAGGAACCCCACACCAAGAGTTCACCACTTCTGCAAATGCCTGCAGCTAGTCCTCTGTTCCATCGCCTCTGCACTCACTGAGTGCTGGTTCCTTCAGTTAATCAGCTGAGTTTCCCTCAGTTTTCCGGATTTAGACCCTACTCCACAAACATTTTGGAGGATGAAAGTCTTTGTGGTTCCTACTGAAGCTGCAGCCACACCCATCTAGCCTGAGAGGTCCCTATTTAAAGTTTCTGCAGAGCTATCCTGCAGGTATTTGTACTTCAGACATAATCCTTGGCCTGGGGTCTTCAGATCTTCTTGGATTGTATCTGGAGGACCCTATTCTGCTCCAAGTATTCTTGTTCTGTCTCCAGTCTATGCTCACCCTGAGGGGCAAATTTCTTCTATTTGTGGGGGAAAACTGAAGAGCTTAAAATTCACCAACCTACTCCACATCTTTCCAGAATCCTCCCCAACTTTAAAAATATTTCTGGGGAAAGTACTCAATCCCCTTAAGAAAAAAAGGAAAGAAAACCATTACCTTTATAATAAATATAGTCACGCAAACAAATTCCCACATTGGTCATGCCCCAAAATATATGCCAATTTGACATTTTAAATGCCTTTCCTTTCTAGCTTTTGGATAGCATTATTCATAATTCCTCTGGCATCATATTTGACCTTAACTGTGTTGATAAAAATTCTCAAGTCAAAGCAGTTCATATAAAATATTTTTAGTTCTTATAAAAATGGTTCTTCTGATTTTTTCAATTTGCATAATTTTTATGCCTTCTCAGATGTCTCTTAAAATTTTCCTTTTATTATGACTTATAGTATGACAATATTTCATTACTTCACATGACAATGATTGTTTAGGTATTCACTAATTAATGGACAATATCTTAATTTCCAAGTTTGTTGGTCTTTTTATTCTTTTTTTGCCACAACACATACATATGTGTGTATATCCTTTTCCTCTTTATTTGATTTCTTTAAAGCATGGAACTAATAACAAGAGGTCAAGAGGTATATTGGATCAGATAACACTGATAACAGTTTTGGCATAGTTCCAAATTATTTTACAGACATACAAGTAAACTACTTCACAGTTTTACCAATAGCTAATTTAAGGTATTTATTTTCTCATAACTCCTCTAACATTTGTATATTTTCCTTTTGTGGTCAATTTTGTCAATCTGATGACTATGATGCAGAACATAAATTGTATGTGCATATCTAATTATTATTTTCTTTATTTAATTGTTTAATTATTAGCAGGAAATTTTTTTATGTAGCTATTAATCATTTGGGTTTCTTCCTTTTAAGATTGCTTGTTCTCAACCTTTGATCAGTTAAAAATTGGGAAATGACTCATATTCTTATAAATTTGAATCAGTTCTATCTTGATCTTAAGGAAAGAAACTTACTGCAAAAATTTTCCCCAAGTAACTGTTTCCCATTTAATCTTAGCTATTGTTTATGCAAAAAAGAGCAGTACCTGCAATTTCTTTTGTTCTTTTACTTTGAATCCAAAAATAATTCTTCTTGTTAGTGACATTAGAAGCAAAGTAAAAGGTGAAAAGTTCTTTCTTTCTCTTTTGTCACCTGTCATCATCAGAATTATCCAAAGCAGATGACCAGAATTGTCTTTGATCTTATTCTTTTCTCTGACATGTCTAAATAAGCCAATTTATTTTCCTCACACTTCCTTGTCACCCTCAGTCTCTTTTAATAATTTGTAGTCTTGACATTATTTTTAAAATATCATGGCAATATTTTGTATTGATCTTCCATTATTTGGTTTTACTTCATTTTTTGGTATCTTTTAAAAAGCCAATTTGGTTGATGAGTTCCCTGTACATCTATTTAATTAAATCATATCAGCAAACATTCATTAAGTACCTGGTAGTGTCAGATACTATCCTAGGGACTAGGGAGACAAAGAGAAGCAAAAAATAGTCCCTGCCTTAGAGAAGCTTATAGTTTAATGAGAGACAATAAACAAATAACTAAATCCTAATGATCATCATATAGTCTTGTTGTTGCCATGTATAACGATCTCCTGGCTCTGCTCATTTTACTTAGCATCAGTTCATGTAGGTCTCTCCAAGCCTCTCTGAAATCATCCTGCTGGTCATTTCTTACAGAACAATAATATTCCATAACATTCATATACCACAATTTACTCAGCCATTCTCCAAATGATGGGCATCCATTCAATTTCCAGTCAATTTTCTATATATTTTAGAAATGAAGCCTTTATCAGATCCTTTGGATGTAAAGATGTTTTCCCAGTTTATTGCTTCTCTTTTAATCTTGTCTGCAATAGTTTTGTTTGTACAAAAACTTTTTAACTTAATCTAAATCAAAATTATCTATTTGAGATCAATAATGATCTCAGTTCTTTGGTCACAAATCCCTTTCTCCTTCACAAATCAGAGAGGTAAACTATCTTATGTTCTTCTAATTTGTTTATAATATCATTCTTTATGTCTAGAACATGAACCCATTTTGGCCTCATCTTGGTTTATGGTGTAGGTGTTTATGGTTTCTACCATACAAGTTTCCAATTTTCCCAGGAGTTTTAGTCAAATACTGAATTCTTATCTCAAAAGCTGGGGTCTTTAGGTTTGTTAAATACTAGATTGCTATACTCATTGACTATTTTGTTCTGTGCACCTAACCTATTCCACTGATTAACTTCTCTATTTTTTAGCCAGTACCAAATGGTTTTGATGACTGCTGCTTTTTAATATAGTTTTAGATCTGATATAGGTAGGCCACCTTCATTTACTTTTCTCTTCATTTATTACTTTGAAATTCTTGACCTTTTATTCTTCCAGATGAATTTTGTTGTTATTTTTTCTAGGTCAGTAAAATAGTTTCTTGGGATCTGATTGGTAGAGCACTAAATAAATAGATTAGTTTAGGGAGTATTGCCATCTTTATTATATTTGCTTGACCTATCCAAGAGCACTTGTTATTTTTCCAGTTGCTTAGGTCTGACATTATTTGTGTGGAAAATGTTTTGTAGTTTTGTTCATATAGTTTCTGACTTTTCCTTGGGAGATAGATTACCAAATATTTTATGCTATTGACAGTTATTTTAAAAGGAATTTCTCTTTGTGTGATGACTGCGTATTTAAAATCAGCCGGAGTCAGGAATTCATATTAAGGGGAAAATCTTCAATATTTATTGAAGTGAAGAGGTGAAGAAGGATCGTGATAGCAATATGGGCAGACAGGAAGCCAGCTAACAGAGGGGGATTGGAGGTGAAGGGTGGTCGTGATAGCAATGCTAGCAGCCGTGACAAGACGCCAGCCAGCAGTCTCTTCTTCCACTTCCCTTTCCACTCCCCTGCCTCCACCCACCAAAATGGTCATTTCCTATACAACACATCAGGACTTGCACAAAGAGTGGGCAGGGGCCATTCTTTCTCCAAGCATATATATTAATAGAGTATGGTCCAATTATTATTTAGCCTCACGTGCTTGGGACCTCAGTGCATCAACTCAAGCCTCAGCCCATTACATCTTTGTATCTCTTACTGATGGATTTTGTTAGTGATATAATGATAAAAATGCTTATAATTTACATGGATTTATTTTGTATCCTGCAACCTTAATAAAGTTGTGGATTATTTCTAATAGTTTTTTAGTTGATTCTCTGCAGTTCTCTAAGTATACCATCATATCATCTGCAGAGTGATAATTTGGCTTCCTCCTTACCTATTCTAATTCCTTTAATCTCCTTTTCTTTTCTTATTGCCAAAGCTAGCATTTCTAACAAACAAAATTGAATAGTAATGCTGATAATGGGCAACCTTATTTCACCCCTGATCTTATTGGGAATGTTTCCAGTTTATCCCCATTACATATGTTGCTTGATGGTTTTAAATAGATGCTACTCACTGTTTTAAGGAAAAGTCCATTTATTCCTATACTCTCTAGTGTTTTTATTAGGAATTAATGTTGAATTTTATCAAATGCTTTTTCTCCATCTATTGAGATAATCATACGGTTTTTGTTAATGTGGTTATTGACATATTTAATTATGCTAAGAGTTTTCCTAATATTGAACCAGCCCTGAATTCCTGGTATAAATCCTACTTGGTCATAGTGTATTATCCTGGGGATGATTTTCTGTAATCTTTTTGCTAATATTTTATTTAAGATTTTAGCATCGATGTTCATTAGGGAGATTGGTCTATAATGTTCTTTCTCTGTTTTCAACCTACCTGGTTTAGGTATCAGTACCATGTCTGTGTCATAAAAGGAATTTGGTAGGACTACTTCATTCCCTATTTTATCAAATAATTTATATAGCATTGGGGCCAATTGTTCTTTAAATGTTTGATAGAATTCACATGTAAATCCATCTGGTTCTAGGGATTTTTTCTTAGGGAGTTGATCAATAACTTGTTCTATTTCTTTTTCTAAAATGGGACTATTTAAGCAATTTACTTCTTCCTCTGTTAATCTGGGAAGCCTATATTTTTGGAGGTAGGGATCCATTTCACTTAGGTTATCAAATTTATTGGCATAAAGGTGGGCAAATTAACTCATTATTTTTCTAATTTCCTCTTCATTGGTGGAAAGTTCTCCCTTTTCATTTTTAAGACTTCTAATTTGATTTTCCTCCCTCCCTCCTTTTTCTAATCAGATTTACCAAAGGCTTATCTATTTTATTGTTTTTTTCATAGAACCAACTCTTAGTTTTATTTATTAGTTCAATAGATTTTTTTTTTTTACTTTCAACATTATTAATTTCTCCTTTTAATTTTAGAATTTCAAATTTAGTATTTGATTTGGGGGGTTTTAATTTGGTCTTTTTCTAGCTTTTTTAGTTGCAAGCCCAATTCATGGATCTTCTCTTCCTCTATTTTATTCAAGTAAGCCTCTAAGGATATAAAATTTCCTCTTGTTACTGCTTTGGCTGCATCCCACAAATTTTGGTATGATGTTTCATTGTTGTCATTATCTTGAGTGAAATTATTAATTGTTTCTATAATGAGCTGTTTCACCCAATCATTCTTGAAGATGAGATTATTTAATTTCTTTTTGGTCTATTTACCCCTAACTTTTTGTTGAATGTAGTTTTTATAGCATTGTGATCTGAAAAGAAAGCATTTACTATTTCTGCCTTCCTGCATTTAATTTTGAGGTCTTTATGTCCTAATATATGGTCAATTTTTGTATAGGTTCCATGGACTACTGAGAAGAAAGTATATTCCTTTCTCTCTCCATTCAGTTTTCTCCAAAGATCTATCATACCTAATTTTTCTAATATTATATTTAACACCTTAATTTCTTTCTTATTTGTTTTGTGGTTTGATTTGTCTAATTCTGAGAGTTCGAGGTTGAGATCTCCCCCATTACAGTTTTGCTGTCTATTTCTTCTTGCAACTCTCTTAACTACTCCTTTAGGAATTTAAATGGTATACCACATGGTGCATATATGTTTAGTATTGATATTGCTTCATTGTCTATGCTACCCTTTAGCAAGATATAGTTTCCTTCCTTATCGCTTTTGATTAGATCAATTTTTGCTTTTGCTTGATCTGAGATAAGGATGGCTATCCTTGCTTTTTTTACTTCACCTGAAGCATAATAGAGTCTTCTCCAGCCTTTTACCTTTACTCTGTATGTATCTCCCAGATTTACATGTGTTTCATATAAACAACGTATTATAGGGTTCTGACTTTTGATCCAGTCTGCTACCTGCCTCCTCTTTATGGGAGAGTTCATCCCATTCACATTTACAGTGAAATTTACTAATTCTGTGTTTCCTGCCATCTTGTTATCCCCAGATTATGCTTTTCTTTTACTTTTCCCCCCAACCCTATTTCCCAGTTTTAATCTTATGTTCCCCACTTGTATCACACCGCTCACCCTCTTTAGAATCCCTCCCTCCCCCTTTTGAATCTCTTCCCCTTTCTTGTACCCTTCCCTTATTACTCTTTTCCCTTTCCCTTTTCCTCACCCCGTTTTTAATGAGGTGAGAGAAGATTTTCTGTAAAACAAGTATGTCAATTATTTTTCTTTGAGCCAACTCCAAAGAGAGTAAGCTTCACACAATGTTCCTCCCACTCTCTAAATTCCCTCGGATGTGATAAATTTCCTTTGCCTCTTTGTAGGATGTAGTTTCCCTCTTTTTATCCCCCTTTTCACCCTTTTCTGAAATTATCCCTTTTCCATTTTGACTTCCCCTTTTTTATGTTATATCAGTAAAATCAGAATATATATAGTCTTTTTGTATATCCGAAACAGAAATAAAAATTCTCAAGAGTTCCTTTTTACCTTTTCTGTTTCTCTTTAGTTCTATGGTTGGAGAACAAATTTTTTGTTTAGTTCTGGTTTTTTTCCTTAGAAACAAATGGAATTCATCTGTTTCATTAAATGTCCATCTTCTTCCCTGGAAGAAAATGCTCAGCTTGGCTGGGTAGTTTATTCTTGGCTGCATTCCAAGTTCTTTTGCCTTTCGGAATATCAGATTCCAGGCCCTTTGATCCTTTAATGTGGAGGCAGCCAGATCTTGGGTGATCCTTATTGTGGCACCTCGGTATTTGAATTTTTTTTTTTCTGGCTGCTTGTCATATTTTTTCCTTAATCTGATAGTTCTGAAATTTGGCCACAATATTCCTTGGTGTTTTTATTTTAGGGTCTTTTTCAGAAGGTGTTTGATGAATTCTTTCAATTCCTATTTTACCTTCTGGTTCTATTACCTCTGGACAGTTCTCTTTGATGATTTCCTGTAGAATAGTATTGAGGCTCTTTTTTTCATCATAATTTCCACAAAGTCCAATAATCCTCAGATTATCTCTCCTAGATCTATTTTCCAGGTCTGTCATATTTCCAAGTAGATATTTCGTGGGTTTTTTCCCCCCAATTTATCATTTTTGGAGGTTTGCTTGACTGATTCTTGCTGTCTCAATGATTCATTAGTTTCTATTTGTTCAGTTCTGATTTTTAAGGAATTATTTTTTTCATTAGCTTGTTTTACTTCTTTTTGTATGTGTCCATTTGAGTTTTTAAATGAGTTATTTTGCTCTATCGAACTTTTTCCCATTTCACTAATTTTTTTTTAGTGAATTATTTTCTTTTTCCAATTCACAAATCCTATTTTCTAGTGAATTCTTTATCTTTTTCAATTCACAATTCTTACTTTCCTGAATTTTTTTTTATTTTTTCCAATTCACAAATTCTGTTTCTCTGCACTTCCTGGGAATTTTTTACCTTTTCCAATTCATATTTCAGCAAGTTGTTACTTTCTTGCAAAGCTTCTCTTTCCTTTCCCCATTTTTCTTCTCTCTGTTGAGACTTTTAATGGTCTCTTCTAGGAGAGCGTTATGTAAAAGGGGACAGGTAACATTTCCCTTTGAGATATTGTCTGGAGACTGTTTGCTATTAATCTCCTTGGGGTTGCAAACCTGCTCTTTTTCTGTATAGAAGCTATCGATCATCCTTTTAATTTTTTACTCATTTTTTAAAGCCTTTAGGGTCTGCCTTCAGGACAAGGGGGTTACCCACTTCCTCTGCAAAACAGGGAAAGATGTAAACAGGTATGGGAGTGCTCTGGGCAAAAGTCCCCACCCCCACAACCGGAAGTGGTTTGGCATGGGCCAAGCTAGGGAAGTGCCCAGTGGAGAAATCTGCTGTGTGGTTTAGTGACTGCCCTAAGGCTAGAGACTAGGCAGTGAATGTGTCAGTACCTGAAGCCAAAGCCCCCTGTAGGGCTGTGGGTATTAGTGGCCGACCAGTGAAGGGCCCTGTCCAGACTGGGAGTCTGTGCCCAGAAGCAAATTGCACTGCAAAAGTTTTATTGCCCCAGGCTGAGCCCTTCCCTCCCCCTCGCCCTTCTTCCCCCCTACTCCCCCACTCCTGCCCCCCCACATACTTTGCAGATTAGAGGCTGCCAGCAGCCTGTGCAGGTTAACAACTGCCCTAAGGAAAATCCCCGTACTGCGGGTTGGGGCTGTAAGATTTTGCTGCGATCTGTGCTTTCACTTCCGGCTTTGGGTATACACACTCCCACCCAGTTCTCTCCCTGCTTGCACTGATCTTCTCCCTGGCCCCTAAGGACAAACCTTTTCTGATGAAATTCCAGATTTCTTTGGCTGGTGAGTTGTTGTATTTCTAGTTGAGTGCTATTTTTGAAGCTGAATATAATGTTGGTCGGGCGGGTAGGAGAGGTGCTTAGAAAGTTGCAGATGCCTTCTCTGACATCTTGGCTCTGCCTGCCCCTTTTCATTTTTAAGACTAACAATCTGATTTTCCTCTTTCCTTTTTCTAATCAGATTTACCAAAGGTTTATCTATTTTATTGGTTTTTCATAAAACCAACTCTTAGTTTTATATATATTAATTCAGTAGTTTTTTATTTTCAATATTATTAATTTTTCCTTTTAATTTTAGAATTTCAAGCTTAGTATTTGATTGGGGATTTTTAATTTGGTCTTTTTCTAGCTTTTTTAGTTGCAAGCCCAATTCATTGATCTTCTCTTTCTCTATTTTATTCAAGTAAGCCTCTAAGGATATAAAATTTTCTCTTATTACCATTTTGGCTACATCCGACAAATTTTGGTATGATGTCTCATTGTTGTCATTATCTTGAGTGAAATTATTAATTGTTTCTATAATGAGCTGTTTCAGGCAATTATTCTTTAAGATGAGATTATTTAGTTTCCAATTCCCTTTTGGTCTATTTACCCCTAACTTTTTGTTGAATGTAGTTTTTATTGCATCATGATCTGCAAAGAAAGCATTTACTATTTCTGCCTTCCTACATTTAATTTTGAGGTCTTTATGTCCTAATATGTGGTCAATTTTTGTATAGGTCCCATGGACTGCTGAGAAGAAAGTATACTCCTTTCTGTCTCCATTCAGTTTTCTCCAAAGATCTATCATATCTAATTTTTCTAATATTCTAGGTACCTCTTTAATTTCTTTCTTATTTGTTTTGTGGTTTTTGATTTATCTAATTCTGAGAGTGCAAGATTGTGATCTCCCACTATTATAGTTTTGCTGTGTATTTCTTCTTGCAACTCTCTTAACATCTCCTTTAGGAAATCGAATGCTATACCACTTGGTGCATATATGTTTAGTATTAATATAGCTTCTTTGTCTATAGCACCCTTTAGCAAGATATAGTTTCCTTCCTTTTATCGCTTTTGATTAGATCAATTTTTGCTTTTGCTTGATCTGAGATAAGGATGGCTACCCCTGCTTTTTTGACTTCACCTGAAGCATAATAGATTCTGCTCCAGCCTTTTACCTTTACTCTGTATGTATCTTCCTGCTTTAAATGTGTTTTCTGTAAACAACCTATTGTAGGGTTCTGGCTTTTGATCCAGTCTGCTATCCACCTCTGCTTTATATGAAATGACAGCAATGTTCTAGAATGACCAGTTGAAAATGATTTTGTTAATCTCACTAGCACAATCATCCACAACAACTCTGAAGGACTTATATAAAAAATCCTATCCATTCAAAGAAAAGGAATGTTTGTGTTGAAATACATTCTCTCTTTCCCTCTTTATCTCTTTATTTTTAACTCAGTTTTTCTTGAGGTTTTTATTTTTCATTAAGGTAGGAAATTTATGTTTTTATTTAGAACTTTTATGAAAATATTTTGCATAATTTTAAATGTGGTTTCTTAATTATGGATGGAAATTGGGGAAAGAACCTAGAAAGCTAAAATCTTAAAACCAAAAAATATAAATATTTTTTGAATGTAAGTTTGGTAAAATATCATAAATTAAATAAAAAGCAAAAAAATTCATTCACTTTTGGACTTTGGAAGTTAGAAGAGTAACTTAGCATTTCAATCAGTAAAACTCAACTGAATGAGAATGTGAGAAACCACAGTGCAGAGTTTAGAAGAGTGAGAAAGAGGGAAGAATGAGTGGAGGCCACAGTCAATAAACATTCATTAATTATCTACCATGGGCTAAGCTTCCACATAGCAAGCCTCCCGGGGATACAAAGAAAGGCCAAAATCAAGCTCTTTGGCCTGGAGGAGCTTTCAGTCTAAGGGGATGACTCCATCCAAACAACTCTGTAGAAATAATTGGGTTATCACAAACATTGGAAGTAAGGAAATTGTCTCTTTGTGCTTCCTACAAGAATGCAAAGAAAGAGAACACATGCAAGAACATGTTGACAAGGGTCCAGTTGTCCTCCAAAGGCCAGGTATCACTCTTGGTAGATCATAATCCCTGTGCTACTGCTACCTTTCCTGCCCACAATCTCTTTCCTGATTGCTTCCCCATTGCTCATATGGATCCTTCTTTATTCACAGACTCGGTCCAGGAGCAGCAGAAGAGTCTATTGCAGAAAGCAAAAGCATTATTTTGAGGTCCCCCTCAACGTACTGCACCTTTGTCCGAGAGGAAAAATGTACAGGTGCGGGACCTCGAGGTCCAGGAGGAGAGCATTCCTGCGAGGCCAAAATTGGGAGGAAAGGACATTGTGGCCCCATCCTCAGTGAGAAATTTGGCTTCTGAGGCTGCTCGTGTGCCCTTGGTAGTTCCTTTAATAATCATGGTGGAACCATTCCCTCATGTTTCCCCCAAGAGTGATCCAAAAGCCACCCTGGCCTGTCCTGGGCAAGCAGCTGATACTCTTCTGAAGAGAAAATCAAAAGTCCATTTTATGCTGGCCAAAGAATGCAAGACATCCTCCGAGATCAGGCTTGAATCCTCCTCTGTATGCCCCCAGGGAGAAGCTTCTGTAGCCCAAAAACCCAACCCAGGCTGGGCCATCAATGCTCCTTGGAAGAGGACGGCCAAAGTATCCCCGACCCTGCCATCTGACTCCGAGACATCCTTGAGAGTTCTCGCTAAACCTTCCTTCGATTGGGCCCAGGGAGAAGGTCCTCCACTCCAAGAAGCCATCAAAGTTACTGCCATCAAAGTAGTCAGTGCTCCTTGGAAGAACACCAAAGAATCCCCAGTCCTGACAACTGAGTCCAAGACATCTCCCAAAGTTGTTTCCGAATCCTCTTCTAATTGGCACCAAGGGGAAGATCCTCTATTCCAAGAAGCCAGCCCAGTCTGTGCCATGAAAGTAGTCAGAGCTCCTCGGAGCAAGACCACCAAATTTTCCCTGGCCCTGCCATCTGACTCCAAGACATCCTTGAGTGTTCTCTCTAAACCTTCCTTCAATTGGGCTCAGGGAGAAGGTCCCCGACCCCAAGAAGCCATCCAAGTTAGTCCCATCAAAATAGTCAGTGCTCCTCGCAAGAAGAACATCAAAGTATCTCCAGTCCTGACAACTGAGTCCAAGACATCCCCCAAAGTTGTTTCCGAACCCTCTTCTAATTTTCCCCAGGGAGAAGATCCTCTACCCCAAGAAGCCAGCCCAGTCTGTGCCATGAAAATAGTCAGAGCTCCTTGGAAAAGAAGGACCACCAAAGTATCCCTGGCCCTCCCCACTGACTTCAAGACATCTTCGAGTGTCCTCTCTGAACCTTCCTTCAATTGGGCTCAGGGAATAGGTCTTCCACTCCAAGAAGCCATCCAAGTTAGTCCCATCAAAGTCATCAGTGCTTCTCGCAAGAAGAACACCAAAGTATCCCTAGTCCTGACAACTGAGTCCAACACATCCCCCAAAGTTGTTTCTAAAGACTCCTCTAATTTGCCCCGGGGAGAAGATCTTCTACCCCAAGAAGCCATCCAGGTTAGTGCCATCAAATTAGTCAGTGTTCCTCGCAAGAAGAACACCAAAATATCCTTAGTCCTGACAACTGAGTCCAAGACATCCCCCAAAGTTGTTTCTGAACACATTAATTGGCCCCAGGTAGAAAGTCCTCCACCCCAAGAAGCTACCCCATGCTGTACTGCCAAAGCCAGGGGGCCCTGGAAGAGGACCAGAAAATTCCAGCCAGCCTTGGCTCCCCAGTCAAAACCTTCTCCAACAACAGTTCCCAAACACTCCTCCCAAAAGCTGAAGGAAAAAGGTTGGGGACAACAAGCTTCATTTTGGTCCTTTAAAAAAAATTTCTGTTCTGGAGGGGTTTAGGAAGGTGTTCCAGCTCTCCCAATTTCCCCCACAAAGGGAACAAATTTGTAACTTAGAGAAATGTAGACATACAAATCAGACTTGGGGTATCACAGGGGGTCCTTCACACACAACCCAAAGGGTTGTGAAAAAAGCCATGGGACTGGTGATGAACCTCTCTAAAGTGGCAACACCTCCAAGCTAAATCCACAGAAACAAGTGGGGCCCCTCAACTAAGCTGGGAGTGACAGGAGCCTCAGGAAGAACCACAGAGACTTTTCTCTCCCAGACTCTGTCAAGTTGAGGTCTGAGTCCTGGAAGCCTGAGTGAAGCTGGGCTGACTAGGAGGGCAGCCAGGTCCAGTGGTGTCACTTGGACGTGGCACTGAGGACGTGGCCCTGGTGAGGATCCAGCCCTGGGCAGGTGCAGAGGCAGTGGATCCGGGATGCTGCTGGTAATTGCAGGCAAGGGGAGCTCTTGCCTTGGGGTTCTTGATCAGAGTCCTTGGGGTTCCTGGTCAGAGGGCACTTCTGAAAGGAAGTTTGAGGAACTCTCCCCCTTCCCTCCCCATACATCAATTAAAAGAGCTCAATAATCATTCCTCATTTTAAAAAACACACCTGCAAGGAAGAACCCCCCCCCCCCCATTGAAATATATTATCAGAACAGGAAAGACAAGAGTTCATCTTCAGAGGATGACACAAGTAAAAAAAGCTTTTACCCTGAAGAGTAATATGCAATGGCTACAAAACTAAAGAAAATGTGTAGAACTCAAAAAAGTATTTAAAATCAAAAGAAATTGAGAAAAAAGTAACCAGGAAAAAAAATGCTTCCAAGAAAAACCAAAAGCATAAAAAAAAGAAAACTAACTTGCAAAGGAGGAAAAGGAGTCTCAAGATGAAAATAAGTCTTTGAAAAATGAAGATTGGCAATGGGAACCTGTAAAGGGCTGAAACTCTGAAAAAAGTGTGTTTGAATGGGACAAGGAGCAGTTAAGGGTAATTACTTATTGGATATGAGACAATGACTCTATTAGCATATGTTTGGATAAATGGCTCTTCTCATAGTTGCAGTTGGGTGAATGTTTGGTGTTAAGATAATCATAGGCAAGGATTAGAGGGCAGAGGGACAGAGGGCAGAGACTCCCTTTGTAGCAGGACGAAAAGGAGAGAAGTTGGTGACTTTGGACAGGGACAATTGAAGATACATCTTTGGGTGAGCCTGTGGCAGTTTGCCTGCTTCTTTCACTTCTCCTAAGGGCCAAAGACTTTTACTTCTCCTGACTCTGTCTGATCATGAGGCCTCTAGTGAGCTAATAAGGACTTAACAGGAAGTCATAGAAGTGAAGAACAACCAAGAAATTACAATAGAGATTGTAAATATTGAAAACAAATTGAACATGGTGAAAACTCAAAAGACAGATCTGGAGAACAGATTAGGAATAGAAAATTGAAGAACTGGACTACCTGAACATTTTGACCAAAAAAAGAACCTTAATATAGTAATGCAAGCAATAATTTGGGAATACTGTCCTGGAATGATAGGACATGAGGGTAAAATGTCAAAATAGGGAAAAAATCCCCCAATACCATCTCAACGAAATCCATTGTGGAAAACATCAGAATGTTAGTGCTACATTTAGAAACCCATAGATCAAAAAGAAAATTTTGGAAGAAACAAAAAAAAAATCATATAAGTGAGAACTACAATTGGAATTAAACAAGACACATCAGCAGCCCCAGTAAAAGACTGGAAAAGATCTACTGAGTGCTGATTCTGAGAAGGGAGGGCAGAGAGAAGGTGAGCAGAATGGAGAAAAAAAGACAAGGAGAGGGAAGGAAGACAAAAATTGAGATAAAAGAGGAGGGAGGCCAGTGAGAGTAAGAAGATGGAAAAAGTTTACATTAGAAAGATTTCATATAGTATATTAAAATTTTTTTTTAATCTTGAAATTAGTATTTTTCCAAATACATGTAGAGAATTCAACATTCATTTTTGTCAAACTTGTGATTCCAGTGTTTCTCCTTTGCTTCCTCATCCCCACTCTTCCCATGACAGCAAGCAATCTAAGTGAAATACAACTCTTTTATGCACTGAATCACATTTCTCAGGTTGTGGGAGAAAAAAATGTAATCCTAAGGCAAAAAAACAAAAACAAAAACAAAAGAAAAAATTAGGAATCTGTGTGTGACCCCTGAGTCAAATGCGTTATGAGGCATCTCCAAATGCAAACAGAAAGCATGGATTCTATGCTTCCAAGGAGAGGTCCCAGCACATCAAAGGGAACAGCCCAGCATGGTGTGGGGCCCCAGGCCAGAAAGAGGGGATAGATGAAACAGGAAAAGTCTTGGGTTCATTGGCTAGATGGAGGAGTATCCACTAACCAATGACCAGCAATGCTGTCTCCGTCCTAGGGGTCATGGGACTTCATGAAACTTAGGCCTAGGATCTGACCTTTTCTGCCCTACAATCCTCTGAGAATAGCAGTCATGTGATGTCCTGAAACTTGGGCCTAAGGTCCCATTCAGTTCCTTCTCTTTATTCCATTCCTTCTCCCACCAGTCCTGATGCATTTCTTCCACTAGGACATCCTGGTTATCGAGGCCTTCAGTAGCAGGCTTGGGGTTCAGGATACTAAATGAAGTCTGGCTCCTCTAAATCCTCTTGGGATTTGGCACATGGGTAGGGAGTTTTGGGAACCCCCTTCTGGGGGCACAGAGTCCTTCATAATGCAATTAACGAACCAAAAAGCGAGACTGATAAAAAGTTTGTTATAGGCATCGAGAAGTCAGCTTTTGCTATGCATGAATAGAAAGGCTGAATTCCTTAGTGGCAAAAGTCCTGGCAGAGAAGTAAAGTTTCTAGTACAGAGATCCTGAAAGAAAGGTAGAAAGTTATATGCTCCAAAGATCTATCATATCTAGCTTTTTAAATATTCTATTTTTACCTCTTTAACTTGTTTATTTTGTGGTTTGATTTATCTAGTTTTGAAAGGGCAAGGTTCTAAACACACCTGTCAGATTGGCTAAGATGACAGGAAAAAATAATGATGAATGTTGGAGGGGATGCGGGAAAACTGGGATACTGATGCATTGTTGGTGGAGTTGTGAATGAATCCAATCATTCTGGAGAGCAATCTGAAATTATGCCCAAAAAGTTATCAAACTGTGCATACCCTTTGATCCAGCAGTGTTTCTACTGGGCTTATACCTCAAAGAGATACTAAAGAAGGGAAAGGACCCATATATGCCAAAATGTTTGTGGCAGTCCTGTTTGTAGTGCCCAGAAACTGGAAATTGAATGAATGCCCATCAATTGGAGAATGGCTGGTTAAATTTTGGTATATGAATGTTATGGAATATTATTGTTCTGTAAGAAATGACCAGCAGGATGAATACAGAGAGGCTTGGAGAGACTTACATGAACTGATGCTAAGTGAAATGAGCAGAACCAGGAGATCATTATATACTTCAACAACGATACTGTATGAAGATGTATTCTGATGGAAGTGGATTTTTTTGACAAAGAGAAGATCTAAATCAGTTTAAATTGATCAATGATGGACAGAAGCAGCTACACCCAAAGAAAGAACACTGGGAAATAAATGTAAACTCTTTGCATTTTTGTTTTTCTTCCCGGGTTATTTTTACCTTCTGAATCCAATTCTCCCTGTGCAATAAGACAACTGTTCGGTTCTGCAAACATATATTGTATCTAGGATATACTGTAACCTATTTTACATATATAGGACTGCTTGCCATCTAGGGGAGGGGGTGGAGAGAGGGAGAGGAAAAATCAGAACAGAAGTGAGTCCAAGGGATAATGTTGTAAAAAATTACCCTGGCATGGGTTCTGTCAATAAAAAGTTATTATAAAATAAATAAATAAAAGGAGAAAGGGCAAGGTTGAGATCTCCCACTATTTTTGTTTTGCTGTCTATTTCTTCTTGCAACTCTCTTATCTTCTTTAGGAATTTAGATGCTTCACTGCTCGGTGCATATATGTTTAATATTAATGTTTCATTAACTATAGTACTCATTAGCAAGATATAGTTTTGTGTTTTTTAATTAGATCAATTTTAACTTTTTATGCTTCTTTTGGGTTCTATATTTGGAGGTCAATTTTTTTTGTTGCTATTTAGCTCTGGTCTTTTTCTCAAAAATAAATTAAATTCACTAGTTTCTTTAAATGTCCATCTTCTTCTCTGAAAGAAAATGCAAGGGTAATTTATTCTTGGCTACATTCCAAGTTCCTTAGATTCCAGATCCTTTGATACTTTAAAGTGGAAGCTGCTAGATCCTGAGTAATCCTTATTGTGGCTCCTCAGAATGTGAATTGTTTCTTTCTGGCTGCTTGTAATATTTTTTCCTTGGTCCCATAGTTCTGAAATTTAGCCATGATATTCCTTGGGGTATGAATTTTGCGGAATTCTATTCTTACAAGGTGCTAAGAAAGTGGAATTGATAGAAATAATAATCTAATTTAATAGTTCTCTAGTTCACTAATGAACTTAGTACTTATTAGAGTTCACACCTTTCATACCTTTAAGATCCACACCTTTAAGACAGCATATATAAGCTGGGAACCTCAACCAGGATGGACTTTGGGAGATTCGTAAGTCAGGATTCAATCGAGGAGATTCACAAGTCAGAGACGGCAGTTGGGCAGAACTGAGAAAGACAGAGAAGTGGTGGCAGGCTGTCCTGTGGAGAACACTGAAAGCAAAATCCGGAAGGCCCCCAGAAAAGCTGGTGGGTTGTTTTCTTAATTAGGTATTTTACATTTTCCTATTTTTTCATTTTTTTTTCCTTGACTGATTCTTGTTGTCTCCTTGAATCGCTCATTTCTATTTGTTCAGTTCTGAATTTTAGTGAATTATTGTCCAATTGAATTTTTAAATGAGTTGTTTTGTTCTATGGAATTTTTTTACTTTTCAGAAATTCCATTTTTCAAGGAGTTATTTTCTTTTTCCATTTCAAAATTCTGTTTTTAAGGAGTTATTTTCATTTTCTGTTTCACAAATTCTGTTTTTCTGGGAGTTTTCTTTTTCTATTTTATCAAATTTTTCTTTTAATGAGTTATATGCATTTTCTGAAGTTTTTTATTTCCTTTTCCCATTTTTCTTCTCTCTCCTTAAGATCCCTTTTAATTTCTTCTAGGAGAGCCTTGTGTGGGAACCAGGTTATATCATTTTTTTGGGCTTCATCTAGAGACTATCTGCCTTTAGTCTCCTCAGGGATTGAAGTCTATTCTTCCCTTTCACCATGAAAGCTATATATATCACTAGAGTTCTCTTTACTTTGTTACTAATTTTTTTTTTTTAAATTAAGTTCTGCTTTTAGGGCAGGGGAGGTTTTCCAAGATTCCTCTAGAAGCAGTGGCTTCTTCTAGATGTGGCCGCAGCTGCGCTGGGTCAGTGCCAACTTATTGACTGTTCTGGGTGGGTATGGCCAGGTCTTGTGATATTCTGACATTTTGGGGGTTCACTATTTACCTTTTGTAGTAGGAGAAGATCAGAGAGAATCGTGTTGTTTCCACAATCTTGGCTCCGCCCTCAGAAATCCTCCTCATCTAATTTCTAAGCTCAAGTACAGAATACTGTGAACAAAACACAGTATGTGACAATAATGTCAAATATCTAGAGAGTAATTACATGTAATAGTGATGATAGATAGATCAATAGACAGATATAGAATATAGATTAATTTTAGAAAAATTAATGGACCGAAGAGAAGAGTACTCTTTTATCAAGTTTGTGATCCAAGGAAACTGAGGACCAAAAAGCTAAAGTGACTTGTCTGAGGTTACATTACAGTAAGTCTTAGGCCAAATTTGAATGTAGATCCTTTGCTTCTAAAGACCATGTTCTTACTACTGTACTATGTACTGTACTATGTATTAGCTACAAATTAGACTAGAAATCAGTCTATTTTAAAAGTAATTATCCAAGTTCATTTGAAAACTTCAAGAGGAATTTCTATCACCCAATACTTGTTATACCTCATGGGATTCAGATTTCAGATTTCTGGACCATGACTTGCACACAGAAATCATAAATACATGATCCTTGATAATCTTATTGAGAGAGAGCTTTAAACAAAAAGATGGAGAGAAGAGAGAAATAGGAAGGGGAAAGAAATAGAGAAATATCAGCAAAGCAGAAAATAAAGAATAGTGAAATGTATAATATAGGAAAAAGACTATCAGTGGAAAAATTCTGTCATACAAAGAAAACAAAGAAAACAGAGTCTAATAAGTGCTATAACAGTAAATCCATAGTTTGAATTGTTTATTATTACACTATTCCTAATATTTCTGCTAATGATTCATCTTTATATAATATACTGATGTTTGCAAAGTATCTTTATGTATCTTATACTTTATAATGAGTTTCAAAACAACCTTTTGAAGTACAGTACATTTCATTGGTATGTTTAGACAGACGAGGAAATAGGTTTAGAGAGGTTAAATGATTTATCTTTCATCATTCAGATGATAAGTTTTAGAGGCAGATTTGAGCCAAGTCTTCTGATCTCTGGTTTCAGAAATATATAAATAATGGGAACTAAAGACCCTAACAGAAGCAGACACATTTGACCTCAGAATATCCCCTGAAGTTTGGTCAGAATGGGATTCATGCCTGGTTTATGGTTTTGAGAAAATATATGCACTTTATGCAAAAGGATTTCTAAATAAAGCTTTATTTGCTTTTAGCATCTTTTGACCTTTTCTTTCAATATGACTCTAGCTTACTCAGCTATAATTAGCAAATGACTACTTTAAGTTTTAATGCAAACAGAAGCTGCCTTCAGCCATACTATTCGAATATCTCAAATAGAAATTTAATTACCAGTAAGTTGGCACTTTTTTCCTACTTTTATTCTTTTATGCTGGTCAGACTTCAGGTGCCTTTTCCACTCATTCCCAGATTTCTGGTGATCTCTAGTAATGAACAAGCATTTATTAATCAATAAGCATTTATTAAATGCCCACTATATGCTGGATAGATGGATAGGCATTGGGAGCACAAAGATAAAAATGAAGTGCACTGGCTACCAGAAGCTTAAATTTTATTTTAGAAGAAAACTCAGACAAGTACATACAAAATATTTACAAATTAAATGCACAATAATTTAGTAAAGGTGGCACCATAAGAAAGAAGGATCAAATAAGAACTGATCAAGGAAAGGGAACTTGAGCTCTTATTTGAAAAAATATATAGATTTCAAGAGAATACCATGAAGATAGAGTGCATATCATGGTAGGGTCACAGTCTGTATAAAACATAGACATAAGAGACTGAAAGTTATGACTGAGGAAAAGTCAGAAAGCAGCTTTGAAGAGGCATTGAAGGCATTAATTTAATAAGCCTGGAAAATGCAGGGTACCCCACCCCAGTTTTGGAAGGGGTTTTAATTTCACATAATGTTATTTATATTAAGTTCTTGATGGCATAGACAACTTTTGCCTTTATATCCCTAGCCCTTAGTGCAGAATGTTGAGGCATATAGTAAGAATGTAATAAATTTTGATTAATTGATTAATTTGATCCTAGAGATAATAGGGAGTTGTCAGAATCCTTACAAGGTGTTAACTCAAGAGAATTGATAGAAACAGTGTTTATGTTTACACTTTGGAGAGTTCACACATTAGCTCACACATTAGTTTAACTCCTGGCTGCTTTTGAGGTGATTATTACTCTGAAGTGAAATAAGGCTGCCTCCAAAAAACCTCCCCAAGAAACTTGCTTTCAGAGAGAGCCATTATATTTGAGAAAAGAAGAACATCACATTTTGGCACCCAAACAGGGCCAATTTGGGATAACAAAAGAGGAAGCTAGGAGCATAGTAAAAAGCTGTATAGCTTGCCTTCCTTTCCACACTCCTACACTCCCTCCAGGGAAGAACCCTCTTTGGTTTGAGACCCAATGAAATCTGGCAAATGGATGTGACCCATTATAAATTTTTGGTCATCTGTCTTTTATTCACGTTGTGGTAGACACCTTTTCAGGATTCACTTTTGCAATACCAGCAGCAAAAAAGACAGCCCAAGTAGTCACTGAATTCCTCACACAAGCATTTGCCATTATGGGAGTGCCACAAGCAATAAAAACAGACAATGGTCCTACATATACCTCCAAACATTTTGCACACTTTTGTGCACAGTATAAGATTTTACACACCACTGGCATACCCTTTAATCCTCAAGGTCAGGCAATCATAGAGAGAAGAAACAGAGACATTAAAACTCTGCTCCAAAAACAAAAGAAAGGGGGAGCCACAGGTAACCCTAGAGAACTACTAAATCTAGTCCTTTATACTATTAACTTCTTGATTTTTGACAAAGATGCACTGGCTCCAGCAGACAAGTTTTATAACCCACCAGAAGGGCAGTGTCCAGTGCGAACAGCTTCACTATCTTTAGATAATGGCCAGATGATGTGGAGAGATTCAGAAAGTGGTGAATGGAAGGGACCAGATAGGCTAACTGTTTGGGGGAGAGGGTTTGCGTGTATCTCTACAGGTGGAGAAGGAATCAGATGGGTGCCAACGAGCCATATTCGCCTTGTCCATCAGAGAGAAACAGAAAAAGAGAAAAACCTCAAAACAAAGATTTAAGAAACATCTGACACTGAAAGAGCATGGCTAACAATGAGACTGTTAAAAGAACTTTAAAATCTTCAGGAATCATTGGATTCCCTAAGACAAGATGAGACTGTTTCAAAGACTTGAAAACCAGCAGGAATCATTGGATTCCTTGAGATGAAAAATTGTTGATGAGACTATTACAGTACTTCAACGCTTATAGGAATTATTGGATTCCTAGCACATGAACTAATGGACAATGGATTCCTTTTGGACTATTTCTAGGACTTATGAACATGTATAAATTCTCATGTTGATTCATGTTATTTGTTACATTACTATGTTGCCTGTGTTATATTGCTATGTGCTTATGCAATTTATGTAGTTATGTGTAATGCCTCCCCTATTAATGGATTTATGTATACCTGTCTCAAATGAGTCCCTTTAGAAACCCATTAATCTGATTTAATTTCCCATTTCCTTTGGTGTTTTCATCTCCCTTCCTGAGAAGTCAGAAAGGTTGTGATCAACTTCTTTTTATGGTGTTTTCACTTCTTTTTTGAGCACTCAGGGAAGGCATGATCACCTTTTTTGAGGTTCTTACCTCCTTGAGAAGTCAGGGATGTCATGACCACCTTATGTTCTAAATCAAAAGAAAGCCTGAGATGTTAGAATCCTTATAAGGTGTTAACTCAATAGAATTGATAGAAACAATGTTTATGTTTATACCTTTGAGAGCTCACACATTAGTTCACAGGCTTGGGAGATTCACAAGTCAGTATTCAGTGTGAAATTCACAAAGTTTACACCTTCCACAATCCCACTCTCTCAGAGGAGGAGTCAACTTTTGGGTTCACACCTTTAAGAGATCATATATAAAAGGCTCTCAGTCTCAGCAAAGGTCAGTTGGAGATATTGAGAACCAGGAGTCAGTGGAGGAGTCAGCTGAGGAGATTGAGAAGCTAGAGACTGCAATTGGGCAGAACTGGAGATTCAGAGAGAACTGGAGGCTGAAGCTGGCAGACCAGAGGACTAGCAACAAGAGCTCTTGGAACCAAGGAAAGCTAACTGGACTATTTTGGAAGAGACAATAAAGGACTGGATTTTAACTCCTGGCTGCATTTGATGTGATTATTACTCTGAACTGAAACTAAGGCTGCCTCCAGAAAACCTCTCCAAGAAACCTGCTCCCAAAGAGAACCATTATATTTGAGAAAAGAAGAACATCACAGGAGGTCATTGGAGTTTTTTGAATAGTGGAGTTATAGGATTAGATCTGTGTATTAAAAACCTACTTTGTCAGCTGAATGGGTTAGAAGCAATATAGACTTGAGCTAGAGAGACTAATTAGGAAATTTTTCCTGTTGTCCAATGAAGAAATGCTGAATCTTTGAAATAGGGTAGAGGCTATCTGTAGAATTATAACTGATAAGATATGGCAATTTTTTGGGGTTGGTGGAGTTGAAGAAGGAGGATTCCAAAGTTGTGAACCTAGCTTTCTGAAAGCTGACTGGAAGGGAAAAGTATCCTCTGTAGGAATGGGGGAAAGATATTAGAAGAATAACAGATTTGAGGAAATTCAATGAATTATGTGTGAGTTTGAAATGCCTGTGGGAAATTTACTTCACAACAGAGTAAGTCATTGTTGTGGGATTAGAGGACACAAATGACATTTAGATAACTGATCATATTAGATATGTAGAACATTTACATAGAAAAAATAAATACAAATATGTTTAAAATAATTGAACATATTTAATCTATTTCAGATAACTTGCTGTTGGGCAGGGAGGCAGTAAGAAATGGAGGGAGAAAAATTTGGAACAAAATATTACAAAAATGCTGAAAACTATCTTTATTTGGAAAATATAATATTATTGAAAATTAAAAAAATAACTAAAGGTGCTAAGTAAATGAAGATGAAGAAAAATGAAAGATGGATTTATGGTATACCCTTAGGGGATAGAATGTGTAAGAAGAAGGAAAATGATCATAGAATCATTAAGGATATAGGATAAAAGTAAAGGATACTCATTGGTGAAGTAAAATTTTGACACATGCTTTTCAAAGATGATATTATTTAATTTCAGCAGAATCTTGCAATTTCCTTGCTTTATGACATCATGTTGCCTCTTGAGTGAATAATTTCACTATCCCTAGTATAATACATATGGGGACTGGAATATCTTTAGTATTAGTGAGGATTATTATGAAAAAGTGCTTTGTATTCCTTAAAATGTTATACGAATATGAACTATCTCCTTCAACTATTTCTTCTTTTCATTGTTTCCCTCATACTTCTGTCTTTCCTATAATTCTGAACAATGGTTTTAATTTTGTTCTGAATAATTTTGATGACAGGGTTATCTATATCTATATATATGCATACACATACTTGTTCAATCACAATTCTATAACAGTTTAGAGAAGGTAATTTTCATCGAATCTTTTTAATAATACAGAAAAAGCAACTTATTTTGTTATAATATATCTGGATCTTGAAAGAGAGAGTGTGGATTATAGTGGAGATCTGACATAAAATTAAAGCAGAGTTCACAGCAAATTTAAAAGTAGATCCAAAGAGCAAAACAGGGCTTGATAACTTTACCAATAACATTCAGACTTTCTCTATATACAACTTCCTGTGAGGAGAAGGCATTAGGGAATGTTAGTATCAGAAGAGGCTCCCCTAGAATTTTCAGAAAGAAAAAAAAGAGTAGAAGGACCTTCCTGGCACCAGTATTCTGTTGGACATATTTTTTCTTTTCACCGGTCATTTTAGTATTTGTTGCCATAAAAGAAGTGATCAGAAGATGAAAGAAAAAAAAATGACAGGGTTTCTGGTGGCTGCTTTGATTGATTTTACTTTCAACTAAAATAAACAGAAAATAAGGACATGGTGGTGAAAATTATTATTTAAAAATGATTCATGAAATTTAAGGATTATATACAGAATTGCTTCTCAGATGCAAAATGAAGTATGCATACTCATGAACTGCTAAGTTAAAATAGTGATTATTATTTTTTTTCTTTTAAGGACATTTTCTTCTTTCATGCTAATAGATCTAAACTTTATATTTCTTTAAAAGGTCATTTTTTTTTCTTTTCAAACATCACTATTAAAGAAGGGTTGCTTTTCTTTTGATAAAAGCATAATTCTAGTTGAGATCCACTACACAGGCCTTTATATGCCAGCCTTTTATTTGGGCAAGTTGGAAATATGAAAAATTCCTCCCAGAAGTTCCGATAGTCTATAATTCATTGCAGTAGCAGGGAGAAAACTAGTCATGTTTGGAAAATAATGCAAAGCTCTTGGGTGAAAAGAGATAAATAATGTCTTAGGCAGAAAGAAGTGAATAAAAGTTCATTGAAAAATACCAAAGCACTCAAATGGATACTGTTGTTTAGCAAAAGAGTTAAAGAGGATTTAAAGCAAGTTAAAGAAACTTTTTTTGCCAAGGATCATTTGGATAATTATATCATATATATATATATAATAGATACAATATTATATTATTATATTATGTTATATAAAATATAATATATGTGATATATAATTATACCGTATATAATAACAATATAACATAACATGATATATTGTTGTTATAATATAATATATAAAATATAATTATATATAATATATAATAATAAATATAATATATATCATTTGTGAGCCATACAAAATTATCACCTTATGGAACTCAAGTAGTGAGAGGTTGTTTTACCTAGCTTTCAGCTCATCTGTGGTTGCCTTAGCAAACTATTTCGGGACCTTATACATCCCTTTGGTCAGAGGTTCCCCATTCTTGATAAAGGAACATGAAAATCTAAAAAATTTTTTCTTAAGGGAAGCATTTTATAATTTATATATCTTTTTACCATAGAGAGAAGCACTTTCCCATAATGGATAAAAGACTTTCCCACTGGAAGCCTTGGAGAGAAGATGACCCAGATTTGAATTCTGCATCTAAGAGCTGTGTAATTCTGGGTAAATCATTTACATCATCAGTGTCCAAGGGACATTATAAGACTTTAAATTAGGGATTTGTTGTGGCTCTGTAGTGGCAATATTTTCAAAGGAAAAGTTTTCTACATCGATATTCATCATAATCATGATGAAATTTTAGTGTAGTGTAGTAGATAGAGCAGGATATGGACCTAGCTTCAAATCCTGCCTTTTGATTCTGACCAAATAACTTAATCTCTTAATATTCTAGATTAACATAAAATTGAATAGCCCATAGAAAGGATGCTGATCTATATGGTTAGAGAAGGTTTCCTCATGCATTTGATCTCTGGTATATTTTTAAGGAAAATACTCATGTTAGTTTTCTGTTTGCTACATTCTATTTCTAGAATATTAAATAAACTATGGTAGCCTAATATAATTTTATTGCAAAAATATTTTGCTTCCCAAACCCTAAGGGTAATAATGCATTTTGTCAGAGCCAGGCTTTCTATGTTTCAGTTGCTAGTTGGAGTTATTATTTGAGGGAGCAGACATTCCATGTATTCATTCCCTGGACAAATTTCTTTTTTCCTTTTTTTTTTTTTTTCTTAAACTGATAATTGGTTTAAGAAATAAGTTTCATCACCTGGTAGAGCAAAATCTCATACATAAAAGCCTACTGAATTTTAAAATCTTAGCCTGTGTCAGCTCAAGGAGGAAATTGTTCAATTAAAATGCATTTTTCTTTAAGCCAGTTGAACTAATTCCAGATGTTAGTAAACAGGTAAATTGTGTTGATATCTAGGGATAATGATCATTTGTTGGTTAAAAAAAGATCCCATTCCACAAATATACAATATGAAATATAAAATACAAGACCATTACAGAAATCTGGGTGATATGAAAAAAGGCTATTATTTGTGTTGGTATTTTTACCCCTTCTCTCTAATAATTTTTGTCCATTTGCCAAGCTCATACTCTGTAAAAGGCTTCCTATATTCCTTTTCTAATTATTCTCATACTAATTTAATCTTCTGGGGTTTACCTGATAATCTCTGCCAGGTGGGTGGTGTTGGATTGGACAAATTAGATTGGAAAAGAAATAGAAATGGAAATGGTAGGCTGAAAATAGCATATTAGCTTCTGAAAAAGAGTAGGTAAAGCTGGGGGCAGTTATTGCTCTGGATATAGGATGGGAGTCTGAATAAATTATCCTAGTCAGTTTCTTTAAAAATATGTACAAATTCTGACAGCTACATTTTGGCAGAAACTGTATTCAGAAAAAATAATCACTGAAGCTAAAGCAAAGTATTTACCATAGAAATCAATGGTTTCAAGATCCTGAATTAGTAAGTTTTGATTTTCCTAAGTTACTTTGTCTTGAAATAGCTTGTATTATAAACTCTCTCCTCATATAATTGGGTAATTTCTTTCCCATTTGAATTTTGATGTTGCTGGAACTCTAAAAATCAGATAATTTTTTCCTTATTAGTCTCTGATCTTACTAAAATCTGAGCTTTTCCTCTCTCATATTTCCTTTACATTCATACAGTATAATGGATGTTTATTTATTTTGACATTTGATCTCAGAAAAAAAAATATCATAAACCCAAATGTGTGGAACAAAAAAAAAAAATGAGGACAGAAAACACAAACTTTTAAATTCCTTATTTTTTCTTTAATTTTTTTTCTTATATTTTTCTATTGACAGAACATATATGCATGGGTAATTTTTCAACATTGACCCTTGCAATCACTTTTGTTCCAACTTTTCCCTTCCTTCCTTCCACCATCTCCCCTAGATGGCAGGCAGTCTCATACATGTTAAACATGTTCAAGTATATCTTAAATACAATATATGTATACATATTTATACAGTTCTCTTGTTGCACAAGAAAAATCAGATTTAGAAAGATAAAAATTACCTGAGAAGTAAAACAAAAATGCAAGCAGCCCACACTCATTTCCCAGTGTTCTTTAACTGGATGTAGCTGGTTCTGTTCATTACTGATCAATTGGAACTTAATTGAATCCTCTCATTTCCAAAGATAGCCACTTCCATCAGAATCGATCCTCATATAGTATTGTTGTTAAAGTGAATAATGATCTCCTGGTTCTGCTCATTTCACTTAGCATCAGTTCATGTAAGTCTCTCCAAGCCTCTCTGTATTCATCCTGCTGGTCATTTCTTACAGAACAACAATATTCCATAGCATCCATATATCATAATTTGCTCAACCATTCTCCATTTGATGGGCATCCATTCAATTTCCAGTTTCTAGCCATTACAAAAAGGACTGCCACAAACATTTTTGCACATTTCCCTTCTTTAATATCTCTTTGGGATATAAGTTCAATAATAACACTGCTGGATCAAAGAGTATGCACAGCTTGATAACTTTTTGAGCATAGTTCCAAATTGTTCTCCAGAATGGTTGGATCCATTCACAACTCCACCAACAATGCATCAGTGTTCCAATTTTCCTGCATCCCTTCCAATAATCATCATTGTCTTTTCCTGTCATCTTAGCCAATCTGACAGGTGTGTAGTGGTATCTCAGAGTTGTGTTAATTTGCATTTATCTGATCAATAATGATTTGCAACACCTTTTCATATGAGTAGAAATAAACTTTTACATTTCTACATGGAAAGATATTACATATAACTTCTAAAGATTTTATCATTATCAGGGCAGTTAGAAGAATTCTATGTAGAGAGAGGACATGGGTATGAGTTGATTATATTGGGATGATGGGAAAAAAATGGGTGAGAAAGAGGGATGACCTGGAGAAGGAGAAAGGGAGAGGAAGAATGGGGAAAATTATCTCACATGAAAAAGCCTTTCATGGAAAAGTTTTTATTGTAGAAGGGGATATAATTGGGGAGGTGAAATTTTGACCTTACTCTCATCTAAATTGGTTCAAAGGGGAATACAGATCTATATATTTAAATGCAAATATAGATATTTGCATACCTAATGTATCTATACACACACGCATACACATACAAACACACACACACACACACACACACACACACACACTAGTTTGAAAACTAATTATTCATATCCTTTGATCATTTACAATTTGGGTAATTGCTCTTATTTTTACAAATTTGACTAAGTTCTCCATATATTTGAGGAATAAGGTCTTTATAAGAGAAACTTGTTATACATTTTTCAATTATGAGTTTTAATTGTATATTTCCCTCCATTTTATTTCCCCAATTACTCCCATTATCTCTCTCTCTTCTTTGACCTCCTAAAATTATCTTTTTTTCTGACAACTACTTCTCCCATTTGCCTTTCCTTCTATCATACCCTTCCTTCTCTTATTCTTTTCCTCTCTTACTTTCCTCTTGGGTAAGATAGATTTCTATACCCACCTGAATATGTATGTTATTACCTTTTTGAGTAAGTTCCAATGAAGGTAAGGTTCAAGCATTCTCCTCCACCTTGCACATCTTTCCACTGTAAAAATTCTTACATACCTCTTTTTTGTGAATTAATTATGTCATTCTACTTCTTCTTTTCCACTTTCTACCAGTGTATTCCTCTTTCTCACTACTTAATTTTATTTTTTAAGATATCATCCTATAACATTCAGTTCACACCCAAGTCTTCTGCCTATATATAGAAGGAGTCTTCTAACTGCTCCAATAATGATAAAGTTTTTAGGAGTTACAAATATAATCTTCCATATGGAAATGTAATCAGTTTAACATTATTGACCCCTTAATAATTTTTCTTTCCTGTTTATTCCTTTAAACTTATTTTGAGTCTTGGATTTGAAAGTCAAATTTTTATCCAGCTCTGGTATTTTCATCAGGAATGCTTGAAACCCTTCTAATTTCATTTCATATCTATTTTTCTCAGAAGTGTTGTATTCAGTTTTGCTGGTAGGTGATACTTGGTTGTAATTCTAGCTCCTTTGCCTTGTGGAATATCATATTTAAGCCCACCAATCTTTTAATGTATTGGCTACCCTAAGTCTTATGTTATTTTGATTATGGCTCTATACTAATTGAATTTTGTTTTTTCTGGCTACTTACAATACGCTTTTGCCTTCCATAATGAACTTTGATAGATAACACTTTGGAATAAGAAATTAAATGAGAATTTTGAGGGATTTTTGTGGAAGCTGCCGATGACCCATAAAGGTCAGCAGAGAACACAGAAAAAATTTAGAAACTCAAAAATGCATAAATTATATATATATAGTATTATAAAATATCAACATATTTTATCTTTTAATACCATAATAATTCAGACTTCTTTAAAAAGAGAACATGGGAGTGAGTTGATTTTATGGTATATATATCTATGTATATATATCTACATGTATACACACACACACACATCTATACATTTATATACACACATATATGTATTACTTTATAATTTGTTAAAAGATGATGTCTAGGCTTTTCTTTTGATCATGGACTTCAAGTAGTCTATTAATTCTTAAATTAGTTCTACTCAATATAATTTCCAATTCAGTTTTTTTTCCAATGAAAAATTTTGTTTAATTGTTTTTTGGTGTCTCAGAGTTTTTAGCTTCTACTTGCCTGATTTTAATTTTTAAGGATTTTTATACATCTATCTGTCTATTCATCTATCTATCTTTCCGTATCACACAACACACACACACACACACACACACACACACACACACACACACTCTTGTTTTCTTCAGTTTTTGTACTTTCTTTTCCATTTGACAAAATCTGTTTTTAAGGAGTTGTTTTCTTCAGTATATTTTATACATTTTTTTTTCATGTGGACAATTCAACTTTTTAAAAGTCTTTCTTTTAATGAATTTTTGTTTATCTTTTTCCATTTGGCTAATTTCATTTTTTAAGATGTTATGTTCTTTGGTATTTTTTGTTCCTTTTTTGTCAACAACTTATTGTTGACTCTTTTTTTTTTTTTGTTTGTTTGTTTGTTCACTCATTTTCTCAGTCTGTTTCTTGATTTTTAACTTTTTGTTAGAGTTGGACTCTTTTCCTGGCATAGGGAGAAATACTTTCTCCAGCTTCATTTTTTTTTTTAGAAGGGGGAGAGGAACAGGTGCAATTCAGAAAAAAAGAGGTGTCACACTTTCCCCAAATGTCTGTTCGCAATCAAAGAAATACGGAAACAATAATGGATTGAGCAGTATGGGGCCAGTAAGGGTTGTTGGAAATGTATATTCATGTGAAAACTGTTTGCATCAATCTTTGTATCTGACGGGGTTTTGGTCATAATAACTTAGATACTACACTCAAATCCCACAATCAATTTTTGCTGTTCTAATACCTTCAATTTTCTCACTGATCAGAAACCAAGTCAGATCCAAAGAATGCTGTAGCTCAATGGGAGGAAAAATATGATATAATTAAAGTTCAAAACTTAAAAAATCAACGATTGTTAAAAACTGTTTTCGTGGGGGCAGCTTGGTGGCAAAGTGAATATAGCATCAGCCCTGAAGTCAGGAGGATCTGAGTTCAAATCTGGCCTCGAACACTTAAAACCTCCTAGCTGTGTGACTCTTGGCAAGTAACTCAACTCCAATTGCCTCAGGAAAAAAAATGTTTTCATGTATAGTTGGGAAAAATAAAAATGTTATTAAATTTTTTAAAGTCATTTTATCTTCTAGTCTTGTATTGTGAAGCTCAATATAATTTAAATTTACTTTGTTGTAAAATTATTGGCTATATATTAAAATTTATACTACTACTCTTCAACTTTTTCAGGGCTTCAAAAATAATATTTTTTAATCATAAAGAGTATGTTTAATTGAATTTGGTTTTACTCGATTAATTTTTTCTTTTTCCTTTAGTATTTTTCCCTTCAGTTACATTTAAAACACTTTTTAATGTTTATTTTTGACATTTGCATTTCAAATTCCCTCTTTCCCTCTCAGTGCCCTTCTTTGAAGGGCAAATAATTTAATATAGGTTATACATGTATAGTCATGTAAAACATATTCCATATGTTATAAAAGAAAATATAGATTAAAAAAACAAGAAAAAGAAAAATTTTAAAAAGCATGTTTTAATCTGTATTCACACTCATCACTCCTTTCTTTTATTGTCTTTTGGTCTACAGAATTGGGAGTAGTACAGCATAATTTCAAATCACTCAACATAATGGTTGGATCAATTCAAAATTCTGCCAACAATGCATTAGTGTCTCAATTTTCTCACATCCCTTCCAAGAATCTAATAAGTATGAGGTAAATCCTCAGAATTATTTTAATTTGCATAGTGATTTAGAGTTTACTTCATCTGAAAGTTAAGTTCATATTTTTTGTTCATTTATCAGTTGACAAATAGATTTTTATAAATTTGAATAATTTTTCTATTTGCTAAGACTTTTATTTTTTTCTATAATAATAGCTTTTTTTTCCTCAAAATATATGCAAAGATCGTTTTCAACATTAACCCGTATAAAACTTTGTATTCCAAATTTTGTTTTCCTCCCTCCCCTAGATAGCAAGTAACCCAATATAGGTTAAATGTGCAAGTCCTCTAAGCATATTTTCATTTCATTAAATCATGCTATACAGAAAAATCAGTTTAAAAGGGGAAAAAATTGAGAAAAAAAAGCAAGCAAACAACCAGAACAACCATTTCATTTATCATCAGTTGACATAAATCTCTCCTGGCCTTTCTGAAATCAGTCTGCTGATCATTTCTTTCTTTCTTTTTTTCTGCCTGAGGCAATTGGGGTTAAGTGAAGTGCCCAGTGTCACACAGCTAGGAAATGTTAAGTGTCTGAGACCACATTTGAACTCAGGTCCTTCTGACTTCAGGGTTGGTGCTCTATCCACTGTGTCACCTAGCTGCCCACTGATCATTTCTTATATAATAATAATATTCCATTATATTCATGTATCATAACTTATTCAGCCATTCCCCAAATGATGGGCATCTACTCAGTTTCCAGTTTCTTGCCACTACAAAAAAAGGTACTACAAACATGGTTATACTTGTGGGGCCTTTTCTCTTTTTTATGATCTCTTTGGGATACAGTCCCAGTAGAGACACTGCTGGATCAAAGAGTATGCACAGTTTATTAGCACTTTGTGAATAGTTCCAAATTGTTCTCCAGAATTGTCGGATCACTTCACAACTCCACCAACAATGTATTTATATCCCAGTTTTCTCACATCCCTGCCAACATTTATTATTATCTTTTCCTGTCATCTTAGCCGATCTAAGAAGTGTGACGTGGTGCCTCAGAGTTGTCTTAATATGCATTTCTCTCATCAACAGTGATTTAGAGCATTTTTTTTTTTATATGACTAGGAATGGCTTTAATTTCTTCATTTAAAAATTGTCTGTTCATATCCTTTGACTATTTGTCATTGGAGAATGGCTTGTTAAATGAAGGCTTTATCAAAGAAACTTGCTTTATTAGTATTTTTCTTTGCCAGATTTATAATTGCTGATTGTATTTCCCCTGTTTACTCTATTCTCTATCTCCTTTTACCTTGTCCATCCTCAACAGTGTTTTGCTTCTGTTATCTTTCCTAATCTGTCCTCCCTTTTATCAGCACTTCCTTTCTCTAATCTCTTTATGCGGATACTTTTCTGAAGGATTAGATTTTGATATCAAGCCAAGTATGTATTATTCCCTCTTTGAGCCAATTCCAGTAAAAGTAAGGTACAATTGTTCCTTAACATCTCTCCCATCTTCCCTCTACTAGAGTAAAAGCTCTTTCTTGCTTCTTTTATGTGAGATAATTTATTACATTCTACTTCTCCCTTCCCCTTTCTCTCAATATATTCCTCTTTCTCATTTCTTAATTCAATTTCTTAGACATCATCCCATCATATTCAACTCATAACTGTGACCTCTATGTATACATACTCCTTCTAACTGGCCTGATAATAAGAAAGTTCTTATGAGTTATAAGGATAATCTTTCCATGTAGGAGTGTAAATAACTTAATCTTATTAAGTTCTTTATGATTGCTCTTTTCTCTTTACCTTTTAATGCTTCTTTTGAGTTTTATATTTGAAAGACAAATCTATTTAGCTCTGGTCCTCTCATTAGAAATGTTTAAAAGTGGTCTATTTTATTAAATATCCTGAATTATACTCAGTTTGTCTGGGTAGGTGATTTTTTAGTTATAATTTCAGCTCCTTTGTTTTCTAGAATATCATATTTCAATCCCTTCCAGTCATTAATGTATTATTCTGATTGTGGATCCACAGTACTTGAATTTCTTTTTCTGACTGTTTGAAATATTTTCTCCTTGATCTGGTAGCTTTGGAACTTAGTTATAATTTTTCTAGTACTTTCATTTGTAGATTTCTTTCAGGAGATGATTGGGTATATTCTTTCAGTTTCTAGTTTATCCTCTGGTTCTTTAATATCAGGACAATTTTCCTTGATAATTTCTTAAAGCATGATGTTGTCTATGTTCTTCTTCTTCTTCTTTTTTTTTTTTAGATCATGGCTTTTAGGTAGTCCAATAGTTTTTTTTTTTTTTTTTTTTAAATAATATCTCTCTCTTAATGATGGGAAAGGGACCTGTATGTGCAAACAATGTTTGTGGAAGCCCTCTTTGTAGTGGCTAGAAACTGGAAATTGAGTGGATGTCCATTAATTGTAAAATGGCTGAATAAATTGTGGTATATGAATGGTATGGAAGATTATTGTTCTGTAAGAAATGACCAGCAGGAGGATTTCAGAAAGCCCTGGGGAGACTTACATGAACTGATGCTGAGTGAAATGAAGAACCAAGAAATCATTATATACTTCAAGAACAATATTATATGATAATCAATTCTGATGGATATAGTTCTCTTCAACAATGAGATGAACCAAATCACTTCCATTTGTTCAATAATGAATAGAACCAGTTATACCCACCTAAAGAACTCTGGGAAATGAGTGTGAACCACTACATAACATTTCCAATCCCTCTGTTTTTGTCTGCTTACATTTTTGATTTCCTTCTCCTTAATTTTACATTATTTCAACATCTGATTCTTCTTGTGCAGCAAAATAACTGTATGGATATATATACATATGTTGTATTTAACATATACTCTTACATATTTAACATGTATTGATCTACTTGCCATTTGGGGGAGGAGGTACAGGGAAAGAGAGGAAAAGTTGGAACAGAAGGTTTTGCAAGGGTCAATGCTGAAAAATTACCCATGCATATATCTTATAAATAAAAAGCTATAATAAAAAAATTAAAAATATCTCTCCTAGATCTATTTTCCAGGTCAATTATCTTTCCAATCAAGTATTTGTTTCACGTTGTCTTCTATTTTTTCATTCTTTTTGTTTGGTTTGTTATTTCTTGTCTTCTCATAAAGTAATTGACTTCCACTTGCTCAATACCAAATTTCATGGAATGGTTTTATTCAATGACTTTTTGTACCTTTTCCATTTGGCCAAGTCTACTTTTTAAGGAGTTATTCTCGTGAGTGAATTTTTGTGCCTTTCTCTCCCCAAAATAATCATTTAATGAATCTCTTTGTTCATGTGTCCTTTTTTAGTCAAAGTTCATTGTATTTCATATTATTCATATTATAGTTCCAAATTTTCTTTCTAGTTTTATCTGAATTGGATGATTCTTCCTTCCATGTTTTCATCTTTTCTTTTTCCATGTCTATGTCTTTGTTGTTTTTGTTGACCATGTCAATAGGTTCTTTGCAAGTGACCTGAATGAATTAACATTCTTCCTTTACCCTAATTCACTGTTTTACCAACTAACAGATGTACATTTTAGTTCTAGGCAGTGACTGATAGTAAAACCTTGATAGGTTAAACTTGTATCTAATTTGCATGTGATATATATATATATATATATATATATATATATATATATATATGGTATACCTATATATTTATATTTATGTAGTGTTTCCTCTTCTATAATGTGAATTTCTTGAAGCATTTTTGCTTTCCCTGTGTTTGACATAGAGTAGGACTTTTTAAAATATTGGATTGAATGATAATAAAAACTTCATGAGGAAGCAGTTTAGACAGCATCAGAAAACACCTTTAATCTAGAGAAACTTTTGTTTCTAACACTGGGAAGAAAAATTTCTATTCATAGGTGCCTATCTTTCCAATTATAAGCTCTTTGAGAATTGAAACTCTCAATCAGATGAAATAATGTGCTGTTTCTTGTCTCACTCATAATCAAGATTCAATGGTGGGTGATTAGTCATTTTTATCTTAAAAGGGAAAAAAATACATGTAACATTTGAAAATGATCATCAGGTATCTTCATCCTGATTAAATTTCTTTTTATACACACAAAAATGGTGAGAAAATGATCTGTTTAATGTAGCCAACATCTTTTAGAGCAACATACAAAAATTAAAGGTCTAATTGTTAAAACAGTAATTCATTCATTCTATCAACTTAATACAACTCTCAAAGCACAGAAATATTTCCATATTTAAATATTTGCTTTTTGACTAACTGAAAAACTGCAGTTTTTAAATCTAGACTGAAATGGTTCCTAATAGAAGTGGGCACTTTCCTGGGAAGCAAAGGATGAGTGATTTTTGTTCTTTATAGTTTGAGACATGCTCTCAGTTCTAAGTCACACTGACAAATTTATATAGATGGAGTAAGCTTAGATTCTGGATCCCAAAGAAAAATTATGCAGTACCAGCCTACCCCATGAACAGAAATATCCTTAACATGTACTTTAGCATTGTATGTATGAGAATGGAAGAAATGTATAATGTCATGATAGAATGATGCTTTTCTGAGTCCTTGGACATTAACAGGTGAATTGTACATAATGATGTATACATTTTACAAATATTTTTCTGGGTAAGTTGCATATTGGTATACCATCCCCATGTTAAGAGAGTGTGTGTGTGTGTGTGTGTGTGTGTGTGTGTGTGTTTACATATGTATATGTAGTTGTGGAAATCTGTTTATATACAGAAAACTTGAATGTATTAAATGCTGTCTTTTCCCTTTCTGCATTCAATGAAGTTATTAAGTAAGTGGCCTTAGTTTCTTTGAGAAGTGCCATGAGATTTTCAAAAAGTGGTTAAAGGCATTTCAATTTATGATTTTTTGATGTAGCTATTCTTTCCAGTGAGATCAAAACCTCTCAATATTTGCCCATTTTATTCCATTGAATGTGCATCCAGTATACTAGAGGCCTTCCTTGTATCCTTTTGACCAGACATGGGTATTCAATGCAGTATATAGAATGTCAGTTTATCTGTTATCATTCACTCTTGATACATGACTGTATCATTTAAAAAAATTTCTAGCCAAGATGACTTTGGTATTAACCTTTACCAACATCCTCCTTATTCCTCATTTGTAACATTTTTTAGTCTTCTATGAATATCATACACCTCTCCTTTGTCCTTTGAATAATCATCTATTTTAAATCTTCAGAGGATGAATATTTACATGGTAAAGAAACTTATTTAGGTATTAGTTGATTCATTTAACAAGATCTGGCCTGTTACTTTTCTGTATCTTCAAATTCCTTTTTTTGATTCACATGTTGTACTCCTGGCACAATCAAATGACTTATCCTTCCAAGAACACATTATTTGAGGAAGCAATGGTAGCAGGCAGGTGCTGTTCTGATCCCCTTGAAAATGTGTTGAAATATGATGTAATTATACTGAATTGAGAAATGAAAGAAGATAAAGTTAAATGTGGGAAATATTCCATTTCAGAGCCATATGTAAGGATTTTATACTTACAGGACTCCAAAAAAGAGCTTTCATAATTATGAAAATGTACATATTTTGTAGGAGGGGATAGTAGGAAACAATTACAGTAATAATTATAGGTAATACACATAAATGTATAAAATGCTTTAAGGTTTATAATATTCTTTAGAAATATCTCATTTGATTATCTCAATTCTCTTGTGAAGTAGTTGATGATATTATACTCATTTTTTAGATGAAGAAATTGTTACTGACACAATTTAAATGACTTGTTTAAGGTTATGTAACTAGTTAGGGTAGGAGGAAGGATTTCAATTCAGGTCTTCCTGATTCCAAAACCATTGTTTTACCTACCATATTAAGTTATTTTGTAGGCATTTCCAAATGACCCATAATAAACAATATGTTCCACTTAAAATAATAATCTTGAGCAAGCAAGGTACACTGTCTGACCAAAACAGTTTCATTGATTTCATTTTCTTCATTCATATCCATAGTTTATTTACCCTTCTATATATAGATGATATTTATCATTGAAATATCTGGACATATAATATTTTTATGACTTTTCATGTTGAAATACATAGTAAAATGGAAAAATCAGGAATGTTTATCTCTTGTTTTTGTGTCATTGTAGTAAGTTAGCATCACACACACATACACACATACATGCACGTACACATACTCATGCACACATACATTGACAGGAATTTAGTTTTTACTTAGACAGCTGGGTAGACATTCTGAAGGCTGAAAGTTAATTGGGTTGTTAATTGAATGTGCAGTGAGAGATGCACCAAAACACAACAAAATGACTTGTTTTTAATTTCCTTTGGGAATGACTTGCCAGTATCACTAAGGCAGAATTGCCATCTTTCTTTCTCCTCCATTGCATCTGTTGCTTTAAGCAGCACAGCAGTACCTCTTGTCTGCACAATCAGGCATCCTTGACTGTCTTCCCCTATTTTCTTCTTTATTAAGCTGGTAAGAAAATATTAAGCCTTGAGGCTTCTACAAATATTAATGGACAGAGAAATTTATCTGTCATTTTTGCATACAGTTAACATTAGTAGACTTTAAGATTTTTTTTTCATTTAGCCTTTCTTAACAACAAAACAGACATAAAAGCATTACTGCTGTATCACTAAAATTCCCATCAGTTAGAATTTTATTTCATGTATGAAGGAGGATTGAAGCAATGCAATTTTGTTGATCTTAGTTTTCTAGTTCATTCATTCATATAAGTCCTACCAGTTCTGGATGAATCATTTTGCATATCATTTAGACTCTCAGATTTGGGAGGTATCTCAAAATCCAAGTAGTCTGGCCCCTCTCTGAACAAGAACACCTTCATCAACATATCCCCTACATGTCTTCTAAAGTCTTTCAGCAAAACGAAAGCCACTTAATTTTGCATAGTTCAAATTGTAAGGAAGATTTTCTTCATGGCAAGTCTAAATTGTCTTTCTGCAGCTTGTACATATTACTCTGGTTTTCCTTTCTGGAATTAAACATTCTGGAATGACTATAGGATAGTCATTCAAATGATTATTGTTTTCCTAGAATCTTCTCTTCTCTAGGCCAAATAATCTTCAGTTGCTTTTCATGTGGCATGAATTCAAAATCCTTCACCTCCTTGGTTGTACTACTTTGCTTTTCCCAAAATTCAGTACCCAGTGGCTAAGCACAGTGTGGTATGTAAATTTAGCAAAATGTTATAATACAAGAATGAATAAATAGTATGAATTCTCCAATACATAGGAAGAGTTGTTTGAAGCTAAACAGAAAATAGAATCAGAAAAACAATACACACAATAAGTAGAATAATGTAAGATAAGAATATTATACACACACACACACACACACACACACACACACACACATAATGATCAATTTAGGCTTCAGAAGAGGGAAAAGGATGAAAAAAAATTTTTTTTTTTTGTGAAGTGGGGATCTCTTGGTTTCTAATGTTGCAGATCCTGTAGCTGTTTCCCTATCTTAGTCACACACAAAAAGATACATTGTAGAAAAGGATATATACAGAAAAAACTAATACAGTATTTGTTAAAAATAAAATAGGGTACCCAGAAATGAGCACAATATTCTAGGTATGATGCGACTTAGGTAGCGTTCAATGGGACTCTATTCTCCTCATTTGTAAATACTGCATTTATCTTGATATATGCCAAGATTATATTAGTTTCTTGTCTATCACATCAAGTTTTGATATCCAATCTTTTCAGTGATCTTTCCACATAGAAATGATTTTACATAATATTCCTTGTCCTTGTCTGTGTGCATAGTATATCACTTAAGTACAATATAAGTTCTTTGAGAATAGTGATTGTTTTGTTTGTGTCTTTATATTCCCGCACATATCACTATGACTTGTATCAAGCTATTGAATGTATAATTGAATTAACTCATGTTGGCTTTAAGTTCATTTAATCTTCCAATTCTTTTTCAGACAATATGTTTTCTGGTGTCACTTCCCACATCTTACTTTTATAAAACTGATTTAGTTTTAGCACAATGGTAAAATTTAATATTTATTCTTATTGAAATATAATTTTCTAAATTCTTAGAAGTTTTTCAATTATGACTTTGGTATTGATTGTGCTTTCTAATTTTGTGTCATATCAAATTTGATAAATGTATGGTTTATATCTTGGTAAAAGCTGTATAGGGGTGTCTACTCCTGTTGTAATCCTTCAAGCATCCCATATAGGGGATGTGCTTTAATAGTTTCTGAGTTGACTTATTTCTCATATGAAGGTAAGTTTATATTCCTAAATACTGACCATTACAATATGATTCTACTTACATTTTCTTAGAATTCTAGGGCTAAATCTATTGTAATAGATTATATTTCCTGTACATACTACTTTTGCACTTCAATCTATGATCATGCATTTATATTTACTCCAACCAGCCACTAAAAGTTAGGAAACTTTTTTATTTTAAATAAATCCATTTACTCAATGATATGACTAATGATCATGATGACATCAAAGGAACTCATATGTTGAAACAAATTCAAAAGAAATAGTATATTCTAATCTACATATAAACATGTTAATACTTTTGAAAAGCAAGTGCATATTTATAAGACATTGGCAGGAAAACACATGAGGGAGAAAAAGACATGTTCAAGGAATCCTGCAATTATGTGTTTTAAGGTGTGTTGTCATGGTTTCATTCAGGAACATTTGGAACACATGAAGCTATTTCTCTGTTGGTTGCATTCCTCTTGGTCATTACTATTCTCCTACTAGGAATATATTTTTCTTTACTATTCTCAAAATGCTTTTACAAGCTCTTTCAATTTACAATTACTTATCCAAAAGTGATTTACAATCACAATTGGAAAGGGAAGCAGAAAAGAATTGCAGGACTTAGTTGGCTAGCAGATTTTTTTTTTTTTTTAAGCAAGACAATCGCCATACTGGCCAGGCTGCTTATCTCTATAAATCAGCCCAAACATCTATTTATTTGCCATATATACAAAGCCTAAATGGCTTTTTCTCTATTTCTTACATCTTACAGATTATTGCTCATTCTTTTTTCTTTGTAATGGTGTCCTGTGTACCTATAATTGTTTATGCATAATTGCATTTTGTTAATTTTTAATGAATAAAACAATTTTCCTTTTTGAGTCATTAAAATATTCACTTACAAACTAGGCAATAAGAGTAAGAATGTTAATATGGTAATTTCATTTTGCATTATCTCCATTTTGTGCTTGTGCTATTTTTTTCTATAAGAGGTTTGTCAATAAGATAAATATTTATATTCTACAGTTGGCATCTTGTGTATATTTTGAAGTAACTTCTAAATATATGTTTAGAAGAAAGGAAACATGTTGCAAATAATTTCATTTCCTATTATGAGCTTATATAACAAATTACCAATCAAATTACATGGTTAAAAAATTTAGACAATGTATCATCAACCAAAACTTTGACATCTAAGTAATAAACACAGTTACCTAGAACTGTAAGAAATCCATCTAAACTCCATTCATGAGCTAGCTACCAGATTGCCACTAGGAAAGACTTCTACATTCCCTATACTCAGATTTGAGCATCTTCTGTTCATTAACTTGAAAATGGTGCTTACTGAGGAAGACTCACTGGAATGACATTTTGGAAGAAGATACACAGATATAAAGGTTACTGATAGTCACTGAAAAACCATATTGTTATTCCTTTCTTTGGTTTGTTTATTGTCAGTGGCCCAAATTTAAACTTTTGTGATTAGTATCACTTTGTTCTTTCCCTGACATAGGGCTGTTATGTAGCAGCTTCATTTTGTCATTGAACTGCATGCAAGACCAGTTCCAAATATACTACAATTTGAAGAACAACATAGCTGCCATCCTTGTTCTTTTTTTGCCCTTTCCAAATTAACAGAGTTCCTGAATTTCTAATATTGCTATCTCTGCTATCTCAAGGGAATTAAATCTAATCTAATTAAACTACCTAGAAAAAGTTACATGTCAACTATCATTAACATATTTTCAATAATGAAGAGCTTATTAGCTAGTCTCCTCGTTGAAAGCAGTTGAGAGAACCACACTTAGAATATAGTTTACTGAAGGATAGTTATATTTTATTTTTAGATAATCATATAGCATTTTAAATAATAATTTGAAATAGCCTAGAAGTAAGAGAAAGAAATCAAATAAATAAAACCTTCAAATACCAGGTACTTTGGGTATAATTAAGGGGTGAGGAAAATATTTCTTCCTTGGATGGAAGATATCTTGAACTGAGTTTGTGTATCTCATTGTTTCCATTGTATAACTGTTTCTCATTTGCTTCTGCTTGTCACTGTCTGAGCTTCACTTAGTTTTTGCCCATGTCTGGTTAGCTCAAATATGATTGTAGCTTCCTTACTTCCATCATACTTTGCTTTTCCCTGAAAAGATATACTGTTCTCTGCATGGCATGGATGTCATTATGGACCCTATGAGAGATGTTCTTCTTTGATTCTGCATATAACTAATCATTCCCTTCAAAACACCTTTCAAAGAGAAAAAAATTGCATGATTAAACTCTGGGTAATGCCTACTGACCTCCTAGGAGTCACTGATAACTCACCAAGTGTAGGGGAGGAAAACTCTATGCAGATTTGGTTGACTCTCTGCTTTATATTTTTAGTCATGATCTTAATAGCCTACATTTTATTTTTTATATAAATTTCTTTTATAAGAATTTCTTTGTTAAAATATGTTGTCATTGATATATTTTAACATTATCCAGATTTCCCTACATACAAATCCTTTCCTAACTCCAGTATGTATATTTTTAATAAGTGTAAGAAATAATAAGTTTAAGAAATCTTTGAAAAATAGGATACCGACAGGAGGTCAGCCCCAGGTATGCAGTTGAGGATAATGTGAGGTAGGAGTATCTGTGCTGATGAGAAATAGAAAGCAGCTGGAAGGAAAATGGAGGCCAAATAAAGACTGATTCTTGTTTATTTCAATTTTTCTCTTACTGGCCTAGTGTACATTCCCAAACCAGATTATAGTGTTTTAAACCTGATATAATTCTATCAATTATTTTATGTTTTTCCTAGAATGAACTAAATTATACTTTTTGTTTCTTGTTTCAAGTATATAAAGTTGAATTTGTACAGAGAATACCCAAGAAAATTAAAAGAGAGAATTCCAGAGGCTGTTTTTGATAAGAATATATAGTACTGAAATCTTGTAATTATCTTGATCTCTTTTCTTTACTCTAGTCTCCCTCATGAATCAGTAAGGCTTGTTCATTCTTCCTTCTCAATACTTCATACTTTCACTCTCCCTTTCACCATGCTGATTTAGGCCCTTATCACATAATGCCTAAAGTACCTCCATTGTTTCTTGATTAGTCTTCTTGTCTACAATCCTTTCCATCTTATTATGTACTCTTCTCACAGATTAATTTTCCTAAAATTCCATGATTTGATAATTATTATTCAAATAAGTTCAATGACCTCTTGCTTATTAAAATCTAAACATATTGATGAGAAATGCAAACCATTACCATAATTTTGTCCAGAATCATATTTTCAGATTTTTTTCTCTCTATTTTCCTATAAGAAAGAATTAAAAGATGGGTAATACCTGCAGCCTTTGGTTATTTATTTCAAAGCAGTCATTGAGGAGTATGGTTAAATGAATTGAAGCCCATCCACAAGAATAGGCAAAAAGAAATGTAAGACTACAATTCTGATCACAGCTCTGTCATTTACTGAAGTATATATTAGTCCTTTCCTCCCCTCATTTTCCTCATGCACAAAAAGACAATTGATACTTATTCTTTAATGGCCTTGCCCATTCTAATATTCAATAGTTTGAGGGGAAGGGGGCAAAGTTGGACTTAGTAAGAATAGCTTGCTAAGGCCCAAGAAAGTTAATATATAAAGATAGAGAATTGGAAAATAGGATTGGAGTTGCAATTGATACACTTTAGCAGAGGTGAGATTTGGGATAATTCAGAGTGAAAGCTGGTTCTTTCTCCTAATAACTATTTTCCAATACTATGTATTTTTACCTCTGTGCCTTTAGGACTACCAGATTGACCCTATAGAAGTAATATATAACCCTTGCACCCTCTTAAAAGAAGTTTATTCCCACAGAGGCAGAGGGATCAATATCATTTTGTTAGAGCCATTCTAAATTTGTGATAGAAGATAGTGATTTTGCCATCTAAATTCCTTGAAACTTCTGTGAAAGCATATCTGTTGTATTTTCCCCACAGTACAGGCTGAAGATGTTGATTCTTAATCAATGGGGCTGAGAGAAAGTCTTATTTCCTGGGGAAAGACATAATCCTATATGGAATCCAAGCAAAAGTAATACAGCCAGGTTAGAAACCAAGATTTCCCCTCCCTTTCCCCCCAAAGAACATCAAAATCCAATGGGGCTGAAACAGAAGTGATAAAACCAGTGATTAAAGTAGAGATTTTTTTTAGTTGGGAAAATCAGAACAGCAGAAGTGTCAAACATAAACCCATCTGGCTAACAACACTGCTGAGGGAGGATAGAAACAGATTAAAATGTATTTGGAAATATTTAAGAAAATAAATTAAAATGCAGCAGAATACAGATAATGGTAATATATGGTTTTCTAACTCAAAATGTAGTCTGCAGGGAACCTTACTTATAGTTCAGTGATGGCTGTTTCAATTTGATCTGAATAGCACTGGAAGTATAGAATTAGGAAATAATAATATAAAATGATGGGCAGTATTTATTTCTATTTGGCTTTGAACTTTGGGATGGCAACATACATTATCCATGTAAACAATACCCTGATATTTTAGGTGAGGCCAATTTTAAGTGAGGTCATTTTTAGGTGAGGCCATTGGTAAGGACTTCTATGTTCTTTCTCACTCAGATACACCACCAAAGCCATGGATTCAGGCAATTATCTTGGAAGGTGAGAGAACAAGATGGCCCTCAAATATTTCTTTTTCTCCTTTCTCAGAGTTTTGCCTTTAAACTCCCTCTCTTTTTATGGGAGAGATTAGGATAATATTGGTAACTGGAACTACATCACTATAAATCATAAAATTTGTATTTTCCAGAAGTACTTTCCATTGCACTTTTATCAATTAATTTATTTTTGATTTGTTCTCTCTGTCTCATTGAGATGAAAAATATAGCAGCCATTCACAGGCCCAGTTGCAGTAATGATAAGTATAAGTACCTTAGCTTTTGTGTTTTTATTTTTTTAACTGGATCTGTTTGCTTTTCCTTAGATAACCTTCTAAGGCTCCTCCTTAAGTCTTAAGAATTAATACAGACACCTAATTGTCCTTAGCCCAATGTACCTCAGAACTCCCACACCTAAGCTTTTCATCAAACCCAGCATTCCTCTAGGAGCAAGGTTTACAGGTTTTCTATAGAAATCTTTCTTCATTTAAGTTGCAACATTTGTACTTTTGCTTCTTGTGAAAATTATTTTTGACGTTGTAGGCAAACAATAATTTTGTGCTGTTAGTTCTTCTAGCACTCATTGTCTGTACTATTATACTATTTGGCATTCAAATGTATACACACACACACACACACACACACACACAAACAAACACATATATATGTATACATAAATTTGCATATTTGCTGAATTATATTTCATTTTCATATATAATAATATTCCATATTTTTCTAGTTAGATAGTAAAAAAGTGTTTTATTAATTAGTTAATTGGACTAATTTAATAAGTAGCAGAGTCAGCATTTGAACCTAGATTATCTCTGGGCCTTAGTGGCTACACCTGTAAAATGAAGGAGTTGAACTAGATGATTTTAAAATTCCTTTCCAGATGTAAATTTTTGATGCTTTGACCTTGCCCTATAGTCATTTTGTTGTGACAAACATAGTATCTTTTACATAGAAAACATTTAAATGTTTGTCGCTAATTATCAAAGTAATTGTATTCAATTATGTGAACAGCATTTTATTGGAAATATGGTCAAATTGCAGAACATGAAAAGGATAAGTAAGAATTGCAGAATACCTCAAATCTTTGTTATATAAGATATGAGTGAAAGAACTAAATAAGTTTATTAAGGAGAAGGATGAGAGATGGGGTGAGAAAGGGCACATGATTAAGGGGCAAAAGCCCTGGGTTTGGAATAAGAAGACCTGAATTCCAGCTTTGGCTTTATATCTATATGATCTTGAGAAGGTCATTTAATCTCTCTGATTCTCAATGATGTTCTTATAAAATGAGGGGAATTGGACTAGACAAAGGGACTTTTGGGAAGATAGAATTCTGGATACAAGGATGGGGATCTCAGTCTTTCACAGTAATCATGACTACTTCAAGCTGGGAAAGGAAATAGAGTTGAGTCATCCTGCAGCTTAAACCTTTGAGGACTTTATTTCATACAGATTTATGTGTCTATCAACAATAGATTGACTAGGCTGACTATTCATTTACCTACTTATTTAGGATATAATGAATACATATTTTCAGATTGAAAACTGCAAGATCTTACATGAGTTATACTCATGACTTCTATTGATCACTTGTTCTGATTATAGAAGCTTGCTATAAAAGCAAAAAATAGGGACATGATGATTTAAAAAACAAAAAAAAACAAAAAAAAACAACAAAAAAAAAAAAAACCAACAACAACAACTTGGGAATGGAGCCAAAATGGCAGAGAAGACACATGTCTTTTTCTGAGCTCTTCCCATGACCTTCAGACTAATTAGCAAATCCAGCCTCTGAATTAGTGCTGGACTTCCAGAACCCACAAATATTGGGAATGCAACAAAATACTAGCAGAAGATAATTTCAAAGATCTCCAGAAAAGGTCTGTTTCAATCAGGCATGGAGGGAGGAGGGCCAAAAGCAAGCAGGCTGAGCACAGATGCCAATGCAGACAGCGCACAGTCCTGGAGTGGTGTGGAATCTACAGCAGTGTTGGATACTCTAGCCTGGTTGCAAACCAATAGAACAGCAGAGGTTATAAAACACCGAACACAAACACAAAAGGTAAATAATGAACCCCAAAACATCAAAATTTCATGGGACCTGGCCACATCCACCCAGAATCAGAAGTAGTCTGCCCTACTTGCTGACTACAGTCAGCACTGACTCAGCATAGCTGCTGCCGCATCTTGTAAAGGAAGCTTAGACAATTTCCCTTGCCTTAAAAAGAAGAGCTCAACTTAAAAAAATGAGCAAAAAAGCAAAAAGAACTCTGAGAATAGATAGTTTTTATGGTGAAAGAGAAAAAACCCTGAGATCATTAAAAACAAATCATCTCCAGATGAAGCCCCAAAGGGTGATATAAAGTGGTTCCCATCTCACAAGACTCTCTTGGAAGAAATTACAAAGAATCTTAAATAAGAGCTAGAAAAAAAATGGGGGAAAATGAAAACTTTGCAAGAGGGTTTGAAAAAGGAAACACAAAAATTATCTGAAGAAAACTTCTTACAAAATAGATTTAGGAAAGTGGAAAAAGCATATAACAGCTTCCAAAATAGATTTGAATATTGGAAAAAGGAAGTGGAAAAAGAAAACAACTCTCTGAAAAACAGAATTTGTGAAATGGAAAAAAAAATCCCAGATTATAATCAACAACTGATCCTTCAGGCCTCAGTTTGAGAGTACATACATGACAAGAGAAAGCATCCTTAGTTCTGTTTTACAACTGACAACCGATTATGCAGTAACAATTCACCTTAAAGTCATTCAGGAATCATCAAGTGGGTTCTTATTCAAAGGAACACCTCTGGGAAACTGTAATGGGCTGAGGCTTGAGTTGATGCACTGAGGTCCCAGCACATGAGGCTAAATAGTAATTGGACCATAATCTATTAATATATAAGCTTGGAGAAAGAATAGCCCCCGCCTACTCTTTGTGCAAGTCCTGATGTGTTGTATAGGAAATGACGATTCTGGTGGCTGGAGTCAGGGGAGTGAAAAAGGAAGGGGAGGAGAGCTCAGGCCCACTTTCTCTGCTAGCTGGCTTCCTGTTTGTTTCTCTTCTTCTTTTTGCTTTTTTTTTTTTTTTTTTTTTTTTTTTTTTTTTGCTGAGGTAGTTGGGGTTAATTGACTTGCCCATGGTCATACAACCAGGAATTGTTAAGTGTTTGAGGCTGGATGTGAACTCAGGTCCTCTTGACTTCAAGGCTGGTGCTCTATCCACTGAGCTCCTCAGCAAAAAAAAAAAAAAAAAAAAAAAAAAGCAAAAAGAAGAAGAGAAACAAACAGGAAGCCAGCTAGCAGAGAAAGTGGGCCTGAGCTCTCCTCTCCTTCCTTTTTCACTCCCCTGCCTCCACCCACCAGAATCGTCATTTCCTATACAACACATCAGGACTTGCACAAAGAGTAGGCGGGGGCTATTCTTTCTCCAAGCTTATATATTAATAGAGTATGGTCCAATTACTATTTAGCCTCATGTGCTTGGGACCTCAGTGCATCAACTCAAGCCTCAGCCCATTACAGAAACTGAATCAGAAGGATCCCAAATTAAGCAAAAATCATGGTTGTCTTCACAACTCTTGCCCAGATACTAACTTTTATATGTAACAGTTCAGTATTACATTCCTCTGAACAGCTTATGGCATGTTTCTCTCGATAGTGGAGTAATGACTAATGATTTTTTTAGGCAATCATACCTGAATTCAAAACTCTAAACAACATCAGTTATAATCCCAAGAGATTTTATCTCAAATATCAAATCTGATCAAGCAAAGTTTCAGGTCAATTTAACTCTCAAGGATCACATATCCTAAATAAGTATCGACTACAATCTTACATTAATAACAGTAAGAGATTCATCTTAGAAAGTTCTTGAGTCAGAAGTTTTCTGTTTTAAATCTCCCTCCTTAGTTTTACCTGTAGAAATTTTCCTGTGGGAATTAACTCCCAATTATAATTTGTTTGTTCGCTTTTCTCCACTTCCTTCAATTCTCCTGATTCAGAAACAGGTTCTTTAATTTTGGTGTAAAGAGTTCATCCTCATTCAGCAGTTCTTATAGTAGTATCAGTTGTTACCAGAGTCTGGAATGGCCCACCCCAATTAGGAAGTAACTTTTCTCCTTTCCAAAATTTTATCAGTACCTAATCACCTGGTCTGAATGGATGTACTGTGAATTCAAGAGGTGGAGTCTGAGCAAGGAGTCCTTTCAATTTAAGTTCTGAAAGACAAGCAGACACTGCTAGTATATAGTTTCTTAGAAACCTATTCTTTGTCTGAAAGGATGGGACCTCCTCTTCTCCTCCTTGGGTAAGGCATTCCATACAATATTTCAAAGGATGATAATCCTAAATCCCTCCTAGGGATTGTTCTGACTCTGAGAAGTGCTAGTGGCAAATATTTTGTCTAAGGTAACCTTGTTTCCATGGCTAATTTAATGATCTGTTATTTCAAAATTTGATTCACTCACTCTATTCTTCCCGAGGAAGGCAAATGCCAAAGGGTATGGAACTCCCATTTAATTCCTAATCATATTATAACATTCTGTAATACCCTAGCAGTAAAAATGGATTCCATTGCCCAAATCAAACCTTTTGACTAAATCAAACCAAGGAATAATTTATTCAAGGAGGATTTTGATAGGCTTCCACCTATCCACTTTAGTCATCTACAATTACCAGTAAATGTTTAAGCCTTTAAATGTTTAAGGCTTAAACCTCCTGATTAGTGACATTTCAATGAAATCCACCTGAATACATTGGAAAGTGCTCCATTATTCCAATTTTTGGAGTTTCTTATTTATATATGGCCAAGAGTTGGTCACAAAGTTTGCCTTGAATACCCCTTCTGCTAGAAGATAAGGTTTAAGTCAGAATACCTTCTAAAGTTTTCTTTCATATTTTACAAAAATTCAGTTGGAGACTCCTTTTTATGGTGAATTTCAAACACCTTGTTCAAATTATGAGATTTTGGTATTGCTTCTTTAATGACAGCTATAATTAATTCTTAAAGGTCTTGCATATTAGGCTAGTGGACTTGATTATTATGAACCCAGCCAGAGTCTAAATTGGGATACTCTTTTCTCACCCTGCCATTGAAGCTTTTCTTATCATATTCTTTTCCTTTTCAGTTAAAATAATGCTGAAAATTGACATCAACTCACTCCAAGTATAGATATTTGGACCTAAAAACTGGTCTAATTGTTCAGCCAACCCTAACAGTTTTTCTATCAAAGATTTAATTTTCTTCTTAAAGATTCTCACTTCAGTAGTGCTAAGGAAGCATTCACAAACCCAGTACTTTCCCTTGGGCCTCACATTGGAACCTTCTTTAGGGGAAATATGGGGGTGGGATTAGGAATAGGAATGGAGAGAGTCTGATTCCATCCCACACTTCTCATTACACTTAAATGAAAATGTTTTGTTTACACTGTTCTAATTCCTTTCTTAGCCTGGAGTAAAGCTTTTCTTCTACCTCCTTTTTCTCTGAAATTGGTAGATTAGTAGTAGCAATAGCAATGTTGGTAGGGAAGGAAGAAGGAAGCAGAGAAGCCTAAGCATTAGATGAAGGTGGATTATAAGGAAGGGAAGGAGGGGATAAAACAAAAAGAGGATTCTGTTTAAAAACTGAAGTAACTTTCCTTATCCTTCTTGGACTGATTTAGAAAAATTAGAGCAGCTGTTAAAGTCCCAGGACTTCAACAACTGTCATAATCCTTTTTCTTCCTCTGTGACTTTTATCATTTACATACAAATTTAGTAATTGACAAATCCAATCCTCATCAAGTCTAAATTTTGGCCAAAATAGCCTGATGGGTTCCTTAGTCCACTACTGGCAACAGTATTTGATCATTTTCACTATTTCTTTTCCTTTAGTCCTGGGAGCATCCTCCCAATCCCTTAACATTTTCCTGAGAGGACTTTTAGGAAAAATATTTTCACAGGAATTCCTCCCCTTCTCCCTAGACCTAAAACTTGTTTCTCCCATCTGCAAGTCCAGCAAATTTTGATGCAGCCCAAAACTACCTGTTCAAAACTCGCACATGGATCTTTATTAGATGGTTTCTGCAAGGCTACTGCAGCCTAAAGCTGCCCAATTCAGCCCTCCACTAGAAAGGAAAATTTCAACCAACAAAGGGTGTTTTTTACTTTTGTTCAATATATCAACTTGTGTTATCTGCTAGCTGGCTACCCAGTCATTAAGATTCTTCAGGATACCTCTAGGCTCATGGTTCAAAATTGTGAGTTCAAAAGGAATGGGGTTCAACTTCCAGGACTGTTGAAATCAACAGAAGCATTCTAGGGTACCAAAATTGTTAAAAAAAATACACTCTTGACTCTAAAAATCAGATTTTGAGAAAAATTTATTAAAGAAGAATGTTAAGAATGTTAAGAAATGCTCCATCCAAGGTCCATGTTGGGTGCCAAAATTGTTAGAAATACATTCTCGATACTAAAAATCAGATTTTGAGGAACATTTATTAGAAAAGAATGTTAAGGAATTATCTGAATGTTTCTGGTCAGAAGTGGGCCTCACTATTCTTCGGGAAGAGGGAGCCGTGAACACAGAAGTGGGAGAAGCTTTATACTTGCTAGTTTGGCATAGTCTCTTCCTTCTGGGTTACAATCTTTCAGATACATCTTCTACATGTTTCCTTCTAAATATGTGTAAACATTCCCCCTCCCTCATTATACATCCTGTATTCAAAAATGGTGGAAAACTACTCCTACAGATGTGTTGTTTAATATTCAATTAGTCTATTAAGCAGGTGCAATAGTGATTTGGTCAAGTCAGGTCATGGGCTAGATTGGCTATTATCTCAAGTTTGTGGTTTTCTCAAAACCTTAAGACTTTCTGGATTGGCTGAATCTACCAGTGCCTTCCTAGATCCCAGTGCCTTGTTTGCTCAAGACTTCTATTGATTATTTAATTGTCCTGTGGAATCTTAACCTTCTTTAACCTTTACAATCTGAAAACCTCTTTGTCAGTAGTACCCATTATCCCACAGTACCTCAAAGTTTGCAATATTCCATGGAAAACCAGCTTTTCAGCATTGCTCACACCAAATTCCCTCCACTATAAAAGTTTTTTCTTGCCTCTTTTTATGGCAGATAATTTGCACCATTCCACCACTCCCTCACTCTTTCTCCCAGTATACTTCTCTCTCACCCTTTAATTTCATCATTAAAAAAATATATTATCCCTTTATATTTAGCTCACATCTATGCCCTCTGACCTATATATACTCCTTTTAACTGCCATAATGATGACAATATTTTAATGAGTTACAAGTATCATCTTTCCATGTAGGAATGTAAACAGATAAACATTATTAAATCCCTTATTGGATGTTCTTCTTCTTTTATATAATATAATGGTTCTCTCTGGGAGCAGGTTTCTTGGGGAGGTTCTCTGGAGGCAGCCTTAGTTTCAGCTAAAAGTAATAATCACTCAAAATGCAGCCAGCTGATAAAATCCAAATGTTTTATTTTGTCCTTCCTTAGGCCTGGGTAGTTTTCTTAGAGACCTATCTCTCTGCTTGGTTCCAAGAGCTCTTGCTGTTAATCTTTTGCCTCTGCCAACTTCAGCTTTTCTTCTTCCAAAGGTCTCCAGCCAGCACCAAGGTGAAAGTTGCAATGAATCTGACTTGCTTCCGAGAGTGGGCTTCTTCTGAACTGACCGACTGGCTCACTGAAGTTCTATTTATGCTGGATGTAAAAGGTTGACTCCTCCTCTGAGGGAGGGATTAAGGAGGTGTGAATTCACAAAGTTACAACGTTAATTTCGATTAATTTTCCAGGTCAGTTGTTTTTACAATGAAATATTTCACATTTTTCTCATTCTTTTTGGTTTTACTTTATTATATTTTGATCTCACATAGTAATTAACTTCCATTTGCTTAGTTCTATTTTTTTAAAGAAATTGTTTTTCTCAGTTGAGCTTTTGTACTTCTTTTCCCAATTGTCCAATTTTGCTTTTTAAGACATTCTTCTCCTCATTAGTTTTTTGTAGTTCCTTTTGCACTTCTCTCAATTCTTTTCCTAAGTTTTCCTCTAAGTCTTATTTGATGTTCTTTCTTTAAAAAAAAAAAAAAAAGCAAAACTTTCTATTTTTCAAAACATATGCATGGACAATTCATCAACATTAACCCTTGCAAAACCTTGTGTTCCAATTTTTCTCTCTTCTTCCACACCCTCCCCAGATGGCAATTAATCGAATATATGTTAAATAGAGTAGAAGTATATGTTAAATCCAATATATACATACATATTTATATAATTATCATGCTGCCCAAGAATAATAAAATCAAACCAGTAAAAGAGAGAGACACAGAGAGATAGACAGAGAGAGACAGAGAGACAGAGAGAGGAACAGAGAAAAAGAGAGAGAGAGAGAGAGAATAAAACACAAGCAAACAATGCCAAAAAAAGTGAAAATGCTATGTTGTGAACCATACTTTCTCTGGGTCTAGAGGGCTCTCTTCATCACTAAACAATTAAAACTGTTTTGAATCATCTCATTGTTAAAGAGAGAGTCCATTAAAATTGATCATCATATAAACTTTTTGTTGCCATGTATAATGATCTGGTTCTGCTCAATTCACTTAGCATCAGTTCATGTAAGTCTCTCCAGGTCTCCAAGTCTCTGAAATCATTCTGCTGGTCATTTCTTACAGAAAAATAATGTTCCATAACATTCTTGTACTATAATTCATTTAGCCATTCTCCAATTGATGGACATCCATTCAGTTTCCAGTTTCTTGCCACTTCTAAGAGGGTTGCCACAACATTTTTACACATGTTGGTCCTTTTCCCTCCTTTAAGATCTCTTTGGCATATAAGCCCAGTAGAAAGACTGCTGGATCAAAGAGTATGCACAGTTTGATAACTTTTTGAGCATAGTTCCAAATTGCTCTCCAGAATTGTCCCTTCAACATTCACAGTTCTACCAACAATATATTAGTATCCCGGTTTTCCAACATCATCTCCTCCAACATTTATCATTATCTTTTCCTGTCATCTTAGTTAATCTGAGAGATGGGTAGTGGTATCTCAGAGTTGTCTTAATTTGCATTTCTCTGATGAATAGTTTAGAACACCTTTTCATATGACTAGAAATAGTTTCAATTTCTTCATCTGAAAATTGTCCATTCATATCTTTTGACCATTTATCCACTGGAGAATGTTTTGAATTCTTATAAATTTGAGTCAATTCTCTATATATTTTAGAAATGAGGCCTTTATAAGAACCTTTGAATATAAAAATGTTTTCCCAGTTTATTGCTTCCCCTCTAATCTTGTCTGCATTTGTTTTATTTGTACAAATTTTTTTAACTTATTGTAATCAAAATTACCTATTTTGTGATCAATAATGATCCCCAGTTCTTCTTTGATCACAAATTCCTTTCTCCTTCACAGATCTAAAAGATAAACTATACTATTTTCTAATAATTTGTTTTTTTTATGTCTATTCATTTTTTTATGTCTAAATCATGAACATATCTTGACCTTATCTTAATATACAGTGTTAGATATAGGTCACTGCCTAGTTTCTGCCATACTAGTTTCCAATTTTCCAAGCAGTTTTTGTCAAATAATGAAATCTTATCCCAAAAGCTAGGGTCTTTGGGTTTGTCAAACACTAGATTTCTATAGTCATTGACTATTTTGTCCTGTGGATCTAACCTATTTCACTGATTGACTACTCTATTCCTTAGCCATTACCAAATGCTTTCGATGACCACTGCTTTATAATATAGTTTTACCTCTGATACAGCTAGGCTACCTTAATTTGCATTTTTTTCATTAATGCCCTTGAAATTCTTGGCTTCCTGTTCTTAAAGATGAATTTGTTGTTATTTTTTTTCTAGGTCAGTAAAATAGTTTCTTGGGAGTTTGATTGGTATAGTACTAAATAAATAGATCAGTTTAGGGAGCATTGTCATATTTGTTATATTTGCTCAACCTATCCACAAGCAATTGATATTTTTCCAATTTCTTAGATCTGATTTTATTTGTGTGGAAAGTGTTTTGTAGTTTTGCTCTTATAGTTCCTGAATTTCCCCTGGTAGATAGATTCCCAAATATTTTATACTATTGAAAGTTATTTTAAATGGAATTTCTCTTTGTATTTCTTGCTGTTGGATTTTGTTAGTTATGTATAAAAATTGTGATGATTTATGTGGATTTATTTTGTATCTTGCAACTTTGCTAAAATTCTGGATTATTTCTAATTGTTTTTAAATTGATTCTCTAGGGTTTTCTAAGTATACCATCATATCATCTGCAAAGAGTGATAATTTGGATTCCTCATTACCTACTCTAATTCTTTTAATCTCCTTTTCTTCTTTTTTTTTGCCAAAGCTAGCATTTCTAATACAATATTGTATAGTAATGGTGATAGTAGGCAACTTTGCTTCATCCCTGATCTTACCTGGAATGTTTCCAATTTATATAAGTATCCTATTACATACGATGCTTGCTGATAGTTTTAAACAGAGGCTACTATTTTAAGAAAAAGTCCATTTATTCTTATACTCTTTAGTGTTTTTAATAGGAATGAGTATTGGATTTTATCAAATACTTTTTCTGCATCAATTGAGATTATCATATGATTTTTGTTAATTTGGTTATTGATATAGTTAATTATGCTAATAGTTTTCCTAATAGTAAATCAGCCTTGCATTTCTGGTATATGTCCTACTTGGTCATGATGTATTATACTGGGGATGACATTCTGTAATCTCTTTGCAAATATTTTATTTAAGATTTTTGCATCAATATTCATTAGGGAAATTAGTCTATAATTTTCTTTCTCTGTTTTTATCCTACCTGGTTTAGGTATCAATACCATGTCTGCATCATAAAAGGAATTTGGTGGGAATCTTTCTTTCCCTATTTTTTTCAAATACTTTATATAGAATTAGAGTTAATTGGTTCTTTAAATGTTTGGAAGAATTCACATGTAAATCCATTTGGCCCTGGAGATTTTTTCTTAGGGAGTTGATTAATAGCTTGTTCTATTTCTTTTTCTAAAATGAGACTATTTAAGTAATTATTTCCTCTTCTGTTAATCTGGGCAATCTATATTTTTGTAGGTATTCCTCCATTTCACTTAGGTTATGAAATTTATTGTCATAAAGTTGGGCAAAATAACTCCTAATCATAGCTCTAATTTCCTCTTCATTGGTGAAAGTTCTCCCTTTTCATTTTTGAGACTAATAATTTGATTTTTGTCTTTCCTTTTTCTAATCAAATTAGTGAAAGGTTTATTTATTTATTTTTTTATAAACCCATTCAGTTTTATTTATTAATTCAATAGTTTATTAATTTCAACTTTATTAATCTCTCCTTTTCTTTTTAGAATTTCTAGTTTGGTATTTGGGCTTTTTAATTTGTTCTTTTTCTAGATTTTTTAATTGCATGCCTAATTCATTGATTCTCTCTTTCTCTATTTTATGCAAATAAGCATCTAGAAACATAATTTTTCCCCTTATTATCACTTTGGCTGTATCCCACAAATTTTGCTATGTGGGCTCTTTATTGTCATTCTCTTGGATGAAATTATTGATTGTGTCTATGATTTGCTGTTTCACCCATTCATTCTTTAGGATGAAATTGTTTAGTTTCCAATTACTTTTTGGTCTATTTTCCCTGGCTTTTTATTGAATGCAATTTTTATTGCATCGTGATCTGAAAAAAAATGTATTTACTGTTTCTGCCTTTCTGCATTTGATTTTGATGTCTTTATATCCTAATATATGGTCAATTATTGTATAGTTCCATGAACTGCTGAGAAGAAAGTGTATTCCTTTCTGTCTCCATTCAGTTTTCTCCAAAGATTTATCATGCCTAATTTTTCTAGTGCTCTGTTTACCTCCTTAAGTTCTTTCTTATTTATTTTGTGGTTTGATTTATTTAGTTATGAAAGGGCAAGGTTGAGATTTCCCATTATGATAGTTTTGCTGTCTATTTCTTCTTGCAGTTCTCTTAACTTCTCTTTTAGGAGTTTGGATGCTATACCACTTGGTGCATAAATGCATATTATTGATATTACTTCATTATCTATGGTACCCTTTAGCAAGATATCTTATCTCTTTTAAGTAGATCAATTTTTGCTTTTACTTAATTAAATTCAGGATGGCTACCTCTGCTTCTTTTACTTCACCTGAAGGATAATAGACTCTACTCCAGCTTTTTTCTTTACTCTGTATGTATCACTCTGTTTAAATGTGTTTCTTATAAACAACATATTGTAGAGTTCTGGCTTTTGAACAGTCTGCTCTCTCACTTCTGCTTTATGGGAGAGTTCACTCCATTCACATTTACAGTGTAAATTACTAATTTGATGTTTCTTGCCATCTTATTTACCCCAAATTATACTTTTCTCTTTCTTTTTCCCCTTTCCTTCTTCCCAAGTAGTTTACTTATGAGCACTACTTGCTTCAAGCAGCCCTCCCCCTTTAAAGCCCCTCTCCCTTTCTTATATCTTTCCTTTACTATTTCTGTTCTATCTTCTATTACTCTAACCCTTCCCTTTTCCCCTTTCCCCTCCCACTTTCTTATAAGGTGAGAGAAGTTTCTCTGTAAAAACAAATACTTCTAATATTCTCTCTTTGAGCCAAGTCTGATCAGAGTAAGATTCACACAATGTTCATCCTCCTCCCTTCCTTCCCTCAATTATAATAGGTTTCCTTTGCCTCTTTATGAGATGTAATTTCCCTCATTTACTTCTACTTTTCCCCTTTTTCCAGTACAATGCCTTTTCCACCTCTAGTTTCTTTTATATATTATAACAGTAAAATCAAATTATACATGCATTCTCTATGTATACCCATAACATAGATACATTTCTCAAGAATTCTTTTCTTTTTACCTTTTTATGCTGTTTTTGAGTACTATTTTCAGAGGCAAAATGTCTTGTTCAGCTCTGGTTTTTTCATCAGAAATAAATGGAATTCACCTGTTTTGTTGAATGTCCATCTTCTTCCCTGAAAGAAATTTTTCATTTTAGTGGGGTAATTTATTCTTGGCTGCATTCCAAATTCTTCTGCCTTTCAGAATATCAGATTTCAGGCCCTTTGATTCTTTAAGGTGGAAGCTGCTAGGTCCTGACTAATTCTTATTGTGCCTCCTTGGTGTTTGAATTGTTTATTTCTGGCTGCTTGCAATATTTTTTCCTTGGTCCAATAGTTCTGAAATTTAGCCACAATATGCATTGGAGTTTTTATTTGTGGATCTCTTTCAGGAAGTGTTCAGTGAATTCTTTCAATTGCTAATTTACCTTTTGATTCTATGACATCAGAAAAGTTCTCTTTGATGATTTCATAAAAAATAATGTCTAGGCTCTTTTTTTCATCATGTTTTTCAGGAAGTCCAACAATCTTCCCTCTCCTAGATCTGTTTTCCAGGTCAGTCGTTTTTCTAAATAGGCATTTTACATTTTCTTTCTTTCTTTCTTTCTTTCTTTCTTTCTTTCTTTCTTTCTTTCTTTCTTTCTTTCTTTCTTTCTTTCTTTCTTGATTCTTAATGTCTCATTGAATCATTAATTTCCATTTGTTTAGTTTTGATTTTTAGTGAATTATTTTCTTCATTTTTAGTTCTTTTTGTATTTGCCCAATTGAATTTCATTTATTTATTTATTTTTATTTTTATTTTTTTAATAATTATAACTTTTTATTGACAGAACCCATGGCAGGGTAATTTTTTACAACATTATTCCTTGCTCTCACTTCTGTTCTGACTTTTCCCCTCCCTCCCTCCACCTCCTCCCCCAGATGGCAAGCAGTCCTATACATGTTAAATATGTCACAGTATATCCTAGATACAATATATGTGTGCAGAATCAAACAGTTTTCTTGTTGCACAGGAAGAATTGGATTCACAAGTTAAAAACAACCTGGAAAGAAAAACAAAAATGCAAGTAGTTCACATTCATTTCCCAGTGTTCTTTCTTTGGGTGTAGCTGCTTCTGTCCATTTGATCAATTGAAACTGAGTTAGATCTTCTCTTTGTTGAAGAAATCCATTTCCATCAGAATACATCCTCATACAGTATCATTGTTGAAGTATATATAATGATCTCCTGGTTCTGCTCATTTCACTTAGCATCAGTTCATGTAAGAATATCCAAGCTTCTCTGTATTCATCCTGCTAGACATTTCTTACAGAACAATATTATTCCATAACATTCATATACCACAATTTACCCAACCATTCTTTAATTGATGGGCATCCATTCATTTTCCACTTTTTAGCCACTACAGACAGGGCTGCCACAAACATACAGATCCCATTCCCTTCTTTCGTATCTCTTTGGGGTATAAGCCCAGTAGTAGCATTGCTGGATCAAAGGGGATGCACAGTTTGATAACTTTTTGGGCATAATTCCAGATTGCTCTCCAGAATGGTTGGATTCGTTCACAACTCTACCAACAATGTATCAGTGTCCCAGTTTTCTCGCACCCCTTCCAACATTCATCATTATTTTTTCCTGTCATCTGAGCCAATCTGGCAGGTGTATAGTGGTATCTCAGAGTTGTCTTAATTTGCATTTCTCTGGTCAATAGTGATTTGGAACACTCTTTCATATGAGTGGAAATAATTTCATTTTCATTCTCTGAAAATTGTTCATATCCTTTGACCATTTATCAGCTGGAGAATGGCTTGATTTCTCATAAATTAGGGTAGATTCTCTATATATTTTGGAAATGAGGTCTTTATCAGAACCTTTAACTGTGAAAATATTTTCCCAGTTTGTTGCTTCCTTCTAATTTTGTTTGCATTGTAGTTTTGTTTGTACAAAAGGCTTTTTAATTTGATATAATCAAAATTTTCTATTTTTTGATCAATAATGATCTCCAGTTCATCTTTGGTCACAAATGTCTTCCTCCTCCACAAGTCTGAGGGGTAAACTATCCTATGTTCCTCTAATTTATTTATAATCTCGTTCTTTATATCTAAATCATGGACCCATTTTGATCTTATCTTGGTATATGTTGTTAAGTGTGGATTCATGCCTACTAATTAAATTTTTAAATGAGTTGTTTTGTTCTAGGGATTTTTTTTTTCCATTTCACAAATTCTGTTTTTAAGGAGTTATTTTCTTTTTCCTTTTTACAAATTTTGTTTTTCAGAGAGTTGTTTTCTTTTTCCATTTTGTCAAATCTAGTTTTTATGGAGTTATATAGCTTTTTCCATTTCACTGTCTGTTTTGTAATGAATTTGCTTCTAATAATTTGTTTCCTTTTCCAAACCCTTTTGCAAGGTTTTCATTTTCTTTGCTCATTTTTCTTCTAGCTCCTTTTAAAGATAATTTTAAATTTCTTTTAGGGGAGTCTTATGTGATGGGGACCGATTTATACCACCCTTTGTGACTTCATCTGGAAGTGATCTGCTTTTAATCTCTTTAAGGTTTGAAATCTGTTCTTTTCTTTCATTATAAAAACTATCTATGGTCAGAATTATTTTTGCTTTTTTATTCATTTTCAGAATTCATCTGAGGCTGGATTTGCTACTTAGTCTGAGACTCCTGGGAAGAAATCAGGAAAAAAAAAAGTGTGTTTTTTCTGTCATCTTGGCTCCATCCCCTTCTTACTTGATTTTCAAAGTCCCTTTTGAGCTCTTCCATGGCCTAAGTTCAATTTTTATTTTTATTGGAGACTTTGCTTGTAGAATCTTTGACTTTCTTATCATCTTCTAAGTGTGTGTTTTGATCTTCCTTGTCACCATAATAACTTTCAATTATCAGAACCTTTTTTGTTTGTTTGTTTTTTCTTTTCTGCTCATTTTTCTAGTCTCTTTGTTTTTAAACACTTTGTAAACACAATGCTTTGTGTCCAGGGTGGAGGGTGCATTGTCGCAAGCATCAGGAAGATTTGAAAGGTCAGTGGAGAGGGTCTGTGCCAATGAGGTGGATATCTGATATGGAGTCACAGCCCAGCCAGTACCCTAGATCTTATAGCTATCATGGGATAGGGGACATACCTAAAAGCTCCCGGGCAGAAAAGAGTACTTGTGATCAGTTTTCTAGAAGGATTTCTGAAAACATTTGCACAAAACCTCTTGATGATGGCTCTGGGGCTGCACCAGTGCACCCTGCACTGGGACTGTATGCTAGACTTCCATCATGGTGTCACAGATCTTTTCTTTTGACCTTCTAAGTTGCCCTCAGCTGGAAAATGTTGTACTCTTATCTTTTGGGGTGTTCTGATGCTCTAAAATTTGTTTAAAGTCATTAATTAAAGGAATTTGAAGCAATTTGGGGGAGATGTTTGGCAAGTTTCTGCCTTAGTAATATAATCATTCTTAGGTCTTGAGTAACACTTCTTATGGCAAGCTTATGCATAGACAATACATGTGTTTCTGGGAATTATGGGAACAATTTCCCAGTTGATTTCTCATAGTGGGTCACAATCAGATTTAATATGGCAATGCCTGGTTCAGTTTTCTTGGCAGGAATTGTGAGCATGTTGAAAGATGTTAAAAGGTGATGTATCACTTACTTTTGCCTCTGAGAACCCTAGGAAATAGGGAGAATCTCTACCTTTTTGGCTAATAAAGGAGACATCAGATGCCACGAGAAGCCATTTGGACCAGAATGAGATGTTGCTTATGGGGTTAGTTTGTTGAGAGGATATATCAGGGAAGTATGTACATGTATTATTGCTAGCCATTGTTTACTTGTAAGCAATAAAAAGTGAGGGGAAGAATGTAAAGAGAGAAAATGCCAATATATATTTGAATCAGGGCCTTGGTAGTTGTGCACATATTTACATACCCACAAGTTTGACATTTGTTAGAGTAGTCTGAAGGACCTGATAGGGGTCCTTAAAAATAGTGATTGATTGATAAGCATGAGGCCAGTTTTCAGACAAGACATGTAAGTTTCTTGTGATATGTAATTGTGAGAAAACTTCTTGAATAACTCTGTGGATCTGCACATAGAAATGGTTCGACTTCCCAGCAGCTCAGGTCTAGATTAAAATAATGTAATAAAGTTATTCACTAAATTTTCATATAAGACATAAGTATTGTCAGGTATAAATCAAACTACTTAGAGGGCTCACAATAGAGTGGTTTTGAGAAATAAAGTTTGCATGTCACCAAGATAACTGAGAAAACTTAAACATAAACATCTTGAAACAAAGGAACAACACAATACAATAGTTATTACCAACATTAATTGACATGTTCTTGTATCTTAGTAACCCATTTTCAATATTCATTTAGTGAGCACATTGAATCTTAGATGTAATAGTAATAGTAATAACCATAGTAATCTGGTCTCTAAATATTTTTCTTTGGACAATATGATTATTTACAGGACCAATTTAAAGAGACTTTGTTTCTCTGGTTCCAAATCTAGAGGTTGGTACAACCATGTAAATTTGGTTTGTCAATTTTGAAACTTCAGAGAATTTCAGTTTATGTGTCATTTGTTGTTTCTATCCTTACCTAAATCCTATACCTGATATTATTTTATTTAATCATTTCCCCCTTTGTAAAATATCATCCCTATATTATAATTTGACTACAAATACAGGTTAGAATTGTAAGATATTCATACTTGCCCCTTATTACAAAACTTCTTGATTATAGAAATTTGCTATAAAAGGAAAAAGAGTCATACTTATAACAATGTTGGGTATCATAACAGGGGTAAAACTCCTTTATCTCTGTTTGATTCCAAGTATGAATTATATATGGTGGCCAATCATGTAGTCACAGAGTATTAAAGGTGAATCTTAGGATTCATAAAGTGGGAAACTTTTCTTTTCAACAAGGAAATAGCATAATGGGAAAAAAGAACCAGGAAGACCCTTTGTATCCCAGGTCATTCCCCAAATCTTTCTCTTGCACATTCATCCACCTTTACCAGTTCCCAGGCTGCAACACTTGCCATTTTCTACTATTGGCTTCAGGACAATCCAGAAAGGTATCCCTGTAATTATTATGAATTGTAATGAAAGCTCAGAAAAATAATAAATTGCAGCTCTAGAAATTCTACCTTAATTGGCAAAATTTCATTAATCACTAGGGCTTGAATATCTTCCCTGAAGTTTTTTTAGCAGTTAACATTTCATTTAGTCTTTGTTGTTTCTTGTTCTTGTTCTTGTTCTTCTTGTTCTTGTTCTTCTTGTTCTTGTTCTTGTTCTTGTTCTTGTTTTTGTTCTTGTTCTTGTTCTTGTTCTTGTTCTTGTTCTTGTTCTTCTTGTTCTTGTTCTTGTTCTTGTTCTTCTTGTTCTTCTTGTTCTTCTTCTTGTTCTCCTCCTCAAGAATAGCCAGGTGTAAATTAAGTCTGATCTAACCAAATGGAAAAATATTAAATGCTCTTGGATTGGGCAAGCAAATATAATAAAGATGACAGTACTACCTAAACTAATCTATTTATTTAGCGCTATACCAATCAGACTCCCAAAAAACTATTTTGATGACCTAGAAAAAATGACAACAAAGTTCATATGGAAAAGCAAAAGGTCAAGAATTTCAAGGGAATTAATGAAAAAAAAAAAACCAAATGAAGGTGGCCTAGCTGTACCAGATCTAAAATTATATTATAAAGCAGCAGTTACTAAAACCTTCTGGTATTGGTTAAGAAATAGATGAGTTGATCAATGGAATAGGTTAGGTTCAAAGGACAAAACAGCCAATAACTTTAATAATATAGTGTATGACAAACCCAAAGATCCCAGTTTTTGGGATAAGAACACATTATTTGACAAAAATTGCTGGGAAAATTGGAAATTAGTATGGCAATTTACTCAACCATTCTCCAATTGATGGGCATCCATTCATTTTCCAGCTTCTAGACACTACAAACAGGGCTGCCACAAACATTTTGGCACATACTTTCCCTTCTTTAGTATCTCTTTGGGGCATAAGCCAGTAGAAACACTGCTGAATCAAAGGGTATGCACAGTTTGATAACTTTTTGAGCATAGATTCAAATTGCTCTCCAGAATGGCTGGATGTGTTCATAACTCCACCAACAATGTATCAGTGTCCCTGTTTTCCCACATCCCCTCCAACATTCTGCATTATCTTTCCCTGTCATTCTAGCCAATGTGACAGGGGTGTAGTGGTATCTCAGAGTTGTCTTAATTTGCATTTCTCTGATTAATAATGATTTGGAGCATATTTTCATATGTCTATAAATAGTTTCAATTTCTTCATCTGAGAATTGTCTGTTCATATCATTTGACCACTGATCAATTGGAGAATGGCTTGATTTCTTATAAATTAGAGTCAATTCTCTATATATTTTGGAAATGAGGCCTTTATCAGAACCTTTGACTGGAAAAATGTTTTCCCAGTTTATTGCTTTCCTTCTAATCTTGTCTACATTTGTTTTGTTTGTACAAAAACTTTTCAATTTAATATAATCAAAATTTTCTATTTTGTGGTCAATAGTGATCTCTAGTTCTTTTTGGTCATAAATCCCTCCTCTTCCACAGGTCTGAGAGGTAAACTATTCTATGCTCTTCCAATTTATTTATAATCTCATTCTTTATGCCTAGGTCATGAACCCATTTTGACCTTATCTTGGTGTATGGTGTTAAGTGTGCATCAATGCCTAGTTTCTGCATACTTTCTGGGTGCCAATCAGAAATAGCTATTTTAATTTGTTTAGAAATATGTGGGTGAACATTATTAATACAATAGGATAAAAGGTCTAGGAAGATAAAAAATTAAGGAAGGGTTAACAAGAAATTGCTTTTAAGGTACAATCTGTGTACCTATTTGTTTTCTTTTCTTTTTCCTTTGCTTCTTTGCTTCTGGGATTACTGCCAAATTAGTCTCCTTCATTGCCCTAGAACAATCTTGCCAATTATATTAAAAAAACCAAAACTTTTCAAAACTCTTATAAGATTTAAAACTTATTTTTCCTTAAAAAAAATTATATAGACTACATCCCAAAATTTATTAAGATGTTTGAGAAAGGAGTGATTTCCTAGAATTAATGCAAATTTCCAGGAATTCTTTCCTGCAATCTTAAAAGGATTAATTTCCAAACTCCTTTCCAAACCCATAGAATCTGCTAAGATGTTTTAAGTTGTTCTATAATTTTGATTATCTGACTTTATTTCTGTAGTTCCAATTTGGCCAATGTTGCAATGACAGAGAAAAAAGTATTTTGCAGAATTGTTTGTTTGTTGTTGTTGTTGTTGTTGTTGTTGTTGTTGTTTTCTCCTCATAATCTAATCTCCAATGGAAGGCCCAAAGTGGAGTTACTTCTGCTTACTGGGATAAGTGAAACTTCATCAATCTTTCCCAATGTTTCTCTGGCTACAATCCTTATAAGATTTTCTGCCTTGTTGGATTTTAAATCATTTAAGTAACAGAATCTAGCTCACAATATAAATACAGCACAGACAGAAAAAAAACGACAAGACATACAACAGCAAAACATGCAAATCTAACGTTTCTTGTTTTATTTGGAGCACAAAGAGCCTGAGATATGTAGGGAGAAAAATGCAGACACATATAGATCAGAAGCTTGCAAAGACGTCAAATAATAGAAGTATGCCATTCACAGAGGTAAAGGAACATTCTTTTAACCTGCAGTGGTGTGGGAGAAGTGGGGTGCTGAAACAGTCAGGTAAGAACTTCCTGGTCTGAGAGGCTAGAGTCAAGCTACAATGGATTAGGGGAGGGATACAGTGTTGAGGCATGCAGAAAAACAAAGCAAAACAAACAAATAAAAACAAAACAATGGTACACAGCAGCAAATTTGTAGAGATTTGCAGAAAATGGAGATGTGCATAGGATAGCTTTACCAGGTCAAAGAAGAGATACTTAAGTTTTCATCACAAAGCCAAGTAAGATCAATCAGAGGATTGAGTAGAAAAGGGCTGTGTTTTCACCAGATGAGGGAGGCAGGGTGGGTCAGACTATGGAGAAATCTCCCATAGCATCTGTTCCACTTCCAGTGGCACTCAGTCTACTTAACTCCGTTGCATGTAAAATCCCACTTCAGATGCCAATAAATATTAACAAGATGGAAACCAGCTTTTAACCTGTGGCCAAAATCAAATAGAGCAGACCAGAGGCAAGAAAGTCAGGGCTTAAACAGATGTTTAGTTTATTTCAAAGTGAGGAAAACATTTATAAAAAGTCCTCCTGAGTAGGAGGACTTCACATGCTGAGACAAAGACAGTGTTTTATATATATATGGTTGTACCATAACAAAATCATTCTTAGGTCTTGAGTAGCAAGTCTCATGGCAGGCTTATGCATGGACATTGCAGGTCCAAAGGAAATATGGGGGAGTAATATGTTCCTGATATTGGTGCTGGTCAGAGTAATACACTTTGCCACAGGCTGACATCATTTAGAAGGTAAGTACAAAGGATTGTTGTTATACAAAGCTCATGGCACAGCCTGTTTGGTAGACCTTTGATCTGTCAGCATGTTTCCAAAATATTTTGACAGGTCTCAACCCTATGAAACTCTTGGAAGAGCTCAGAAAAGATCTTTTAAAATTATATAAGAGGGGTAGAAGAAAAAATTGGAAAAGAGAGTTATTAAAATAATTATGAAAAGAATCAATAGTCTAGAAAAGAAAGCACAAAAATTGACTGAAAAAAGAAGTCCTTAAAAAATTAGTTGGACAAATAGGAAAATAAACCCATTGAAATAAACAACTCTTTTATAAATAGAATTACAAGTGGAATAGAAAATGGAGCACAAAAGCTAACGCAAGAAAATAATTCCTTAAAAATTAGAATTGATAAAGCAGAAGCTATTGATTATCTCTATGATATATCAAGAATTGTGAAACAAAATCAAAAGAACAATAAGTAGAAGAAAATGCAAGAAACCTCATTGGAGAAACGACTGACCTGGAAAATATATTGAGAAGATCTAATTTAAAGATTTTTGGTCTATTTAAAAGCCATGATAAAAAATTAGCAGGAGCAGCATCTCTCAAGAAATGATCAAGAAAAACTGCCTTCATATCATAGAACCAGAGGATAAAATTATCATTGAAATAATCCACCAAACACCTCCTGAAAGAGCTTCTCTAAACAAACTCCAGGGAATATACTGAAGTCAAATACCAGAACTCTCAGATCAAGGAGAAAATACTGCAAATAGCCAGAAAGAAGCAATTCAAATATTGAGGAACCACAGTCAGATTTTATAGGATTTAGCAGCTTCTACATTAAAGAATTGGAGGGCTTGGAATATGGTATTCAGGAAGGCAAAAAAGCTTGGATTAAAACCAAGAATCAACCAACCAGCAAAATTGAGCATCATCTTTAAGGGAAAAAAAGATGGATATTCAATAAAGAAGGACCTTAGAATCTTTTCTCATGAAAATTCCAGAGATGAAAAGAAAAATTTGATCTTTGAACGGAAGACTCAAGAGAAGCATAAAAAGGTAAACAGGAAAGAAAAACATCATGGTTTGTAACTCTTAAGAATTGTATTTCTATTAGAACAGTAAGAAAGAGTTTGCATAGAGTATGGAGTTGACTGAAACAATTGTAAAATAATCATTTTTAAATTTTTTTCAATAGTATTTTATTTTTCTAAATACATACCAGATTGCTTTAAATTTCATTTTTGTAAGACTCTATGTTCCAATTTTTTCTCCCTCCCTCACTTACCTCCCAAGACAACAAGCAATCTGATATAGGTCAAATTTGTGCAATTATTTTCAACATATTTCCATATTTGACATATGGTAAGAAAAATCATACCAAAGGGGTGTAAATGAGGAATAAACAAACAAACAAACAAAAGAAAGTGAAAAAAATATTATGCTTTGTTCTATATTCAGTCTCCATAGTTCTCACTGGGTGTGGATGCCATTTTCCATTCCAAGTCTATTGTAATTGCCTTGAATCATTGCATTGTTGAGAAGAGGCAAGTCCCTCACAGTTAATCATCGCATAATCTTGCTGTTACTGTGTATAACATTCCCTTCATTCTGTTCACTTCACTCATTATCAGTTCAGATAAGTCTTTCCAGGTTTTTCTGAAATCAGCCAGTAGATTCTTATAGAAAAATAATATTCTATTCCCTTCATATATCATAATTTCTTCAGCCATACCCCATCTAGGAGGCATCAATTTTCAGTTCCTTTCCACTATAAAAAGTGTTGCTACGTTTTTGCACGTGTGGATTCCTCTTTTATGATCTTTGTGGGATACAGACTCAGTAATGAAATTGCTGGATCAAAGGGTATACAGTTTTATAGCCCAACAATGCATGTGTCCCAATTTTTCTATACACCCTCACATTTATCATTATATTTTCCTGTCATCTTAGCCAGTTAGAGGTGTGAAGTTCTATCTGAGTTGTCTTTATTTTAGTTGTCTTTAATTTGTCTTAATTTTAATTTATTTCTCTAATCAATAGTGACAGCTCATTTAAAATAAAATAATTAAGAGGTTAAAAAAAAGGCTTGTCCTGGGAGAAAAAGAAAAGAGGAATAAAACTCCAAGGGGTATGAAAGATGTATTATAGAAGAGAGGGAAACAGGGATGAAGTGAAAATTGTCTGAACCTTATTCTCATTTAATTGACTCAAAGAGAGACTAACATAGGCAATTACTTGGAAAAAGAAATCATTCTTACCCTGCAGGAAAGTAGGAGCTGAAGGAGAAAAAAGCGGGGAGTGGCTGATTGAAGGAAAGATAGATTGAGGGAGTCATGGTTCAGAAGTAAAACTCTGGTGAAGAGGGATAGGAGGAAAGGTGAGTGAGTATCAAATGAACAGAAGGAAAAGCAGGATAAATTGAAGGGAAATATACAATTAGCTATCATAGCTGCGAATATGAATAGAATGAACTCTTCCATAAAATGGAAGTGAATAAGAGAGTGGATTAAAAAGAAGAATCTTACAATATGTTGTTTACGAAAACACATCTGAAGCAGAGACATTCACAGAGTAAAAGTAAAAGGCTGGAACAGAATATATTATACTTCAGCTGAATTAAAAAAAAAAAAACAGGGGTAGCAATCCTCATCTTAGACAAGAGAAAAGCAAAAATATATCTAATTAAAAGATATAAGGAAGGAAAGTACAACATGTACCATGTAATGGGCTGAGGCTTGAGTTGATGCACTGAGGTCCCAAGCACGTGAGGTTAAATAGTTACTCTATTAATATATATGCTTGGAGAAAAAAATGGCCCTCGCCCACTCGTTGTGCAAGTTCTGATGTGTTGTATAGGAAATGACATTTTTGGTGGGTGGAGGCAAGGGAGTGGAAAGAGAAGCGGAAGGAGAGACTGCTGGCTGGCATCTTGTCACAGCTGCTCGCATTGCCATTGCCATAGCCCTTCAGCTCAGATCTCTCTCTGCTAGCTGGCTTCCTGTTGCAGCTGCCTATATTGCTATCACAATCCTTCTTGCCCATATTGCTATTGCAATCCTTCTTCACCTCTTCACTCAATAAAGATTGAAGATTTTCCCCTTAACCTGAATTCCTGACTCCAGCTGATTTTAAACATGCGGTCATCACAGTACCACATGTAATAAATGATATCAATAATAAACATATTTGCACTAAGTTATATAGTGTCCAGATTCTGAGAGAAGTTAAGTAAATTACAGGAAAAAAAGACTACAAAACTATACTAGTGGGGGACCTCAACCTCTCTCACAACTAGATAACTAATCAAAAAATAAACAAGAAAGTAGTTGAGGAGGTGAATAGAATTTTAAATAAGTTAGGTATGATAGACTTCTAGAGAAAATTGAATGTGGATATAAAGGAATATGCCTTTTTCTCAGCTGTACATGGCACAATTTGACCATATATTAGATCATTAAAAAATCTCACATTCAAATGCAAAAAGGAAGATCATAATGTAATAGTAATTACTTGGTTTTTTTTTTTTTTAATTTTTAATAGCTTTTTATTTGCAAGTTATATGCATGGGTAATTTTACAGCATTGACAATTGCCAAACCTTTTATTCCAATTTTTCTCCTCCTTCCCCCCATCCCCTCCCCTAGATGGCAGGATGACTAAGACAAGTATACATGTCCAAACCATTATTTTGCTGTACAAAAAGAATCGGACTCTGAAATAGTGTACAATTAGCCTGTGAAGGAAACCAGGCGGGCAAAAACATAGGGATTGGGAATTCAATGTAATGGTTCTTAGTGATCTATCAGAGTGCTTTTTCTGGGTGTAGTTGGTTCAGTTCATTACTGCTCCATTGGAACTGATTTGGTTTATCTCATTGCTGAAGATGGCTAGGTCCATCAGAATTGATCATCATATAGTATTATTATTGAAATATATAATGATCTCCTGGTCCTGCTCATTTCACTCAGCATCAGTTCATGTAAGTCTCTCTAGGCCTTTCTGAAATCATCCTGTTGGTCATTTCTTACCAAACAATAATATTCCATAATATTCATATACCACAATTCATTCAGCTATTCTCCAATTGATGGGCATCTACTCAGTTTCCAGTTTCTGGCCACTACAAAGAGACCTGCCACAAACATTCTTGCACACATAGGTCCCTTTCCCTTCTTTAAGATCTCTTTGGGATATAAGCCCAATAGTAACACTGCTGGATCAAAGGGTATGCACAGTTTGATAACTTTTTGAGCATAGTTCCAAATTGCTCTCCAGAATGGCTGGATGTATTCACAATTCCACCAACAACATATTAGTGTTCCTGTTTTCCCACATCCCCTCCAACATTCCACATTATTTTTCCCTGTCATTCTAGCCAGTCTGACAGGTGTGTTGTGGTATCTCAGAGTTGTCTTAATTTGCATTTCTCTGATTAATAATGACTTGGAGCATCTTTTCATATGGCTAGAAATAGTTTCAATTTCTTCATCTGAGAATTGTCTGTTCATATCCTTTGACCATTTATCAATTGGAGAATGGATAATAATGACTTGGAGCATCTTTTTATATGGCTAGAAATAGTTTCAATTTCTTCATCTGAGAATTGTCTGTTCATATCCTTTGACCATTTATCAATTGGAGAATGGTTGATTTCTTATAAATTAGTGTCAATTCTCTATATATTATGGAAATGAGGCCTTTACCAGAACCTTTGACTGTAAAAATATTTTCCCAGTTTATTGCTTCCCTTCTAATCTTGTCTGCATTAGTTTTGTTTGTACAAAAACTTTTCAATTAGATATAATCAAAATTTTCTATTTTGTGATCAGTAATGATGTCTAGTTCTTCTTTAGTCACAAATTCCTTCCTCTTCCATAGGTCTGAGTGGTGAACTATCCTGTGTTCCTTTAATTTATTTATAATGTCATTCTCTAGGTCATGAACCAATTTTGACTTTATCTTGGTGTATGGTATTAAGTGTGGATCAATACCTAGTTTCTGCCATACTAGTTTTCAATTTTCCCAGCAATTTTTGTCAAACAGTGAGCTCTTATTTAAAAAGCTGGGGTCTTTGGATTTGTCAAACACTAGAATATTAAGGTTATTGAATGTTTTGCTCTTTGAACCTAACCTATTCCACTGATCAACTAATCTGTTTCTTAGACAAAATACCAAATGGTTTTGGTAACTGCTGCTTTATAATATAATTTTAGATCTGGTACAGCTAGGCCACCTTCATTTGATTTTTTTTTTTCATTAATTCCCTTGAAATTCTTTATCTTTTTTTTTTTCCATGTGAACTTTGTTGTTATTTTTTCTAGGTCATTAAAATAGTTTTTTGGGAGTCTGATTGGTATAGCACTAAATACATAAATTAGTTTAGGTAATATTGTCATCTTTATTATTTTTGCTTGCCCAATGCAAGAGTTTATGTAGCATTGGAATTAATTATTTTTTAAATGTTTGGTAGAATTTGCTTGTAAATCCATCTGGCCATGGAGATATTTTCTTAAGGAACCTATGAATGGATAAATAATTATATTTAAGTATTTTCTTTCCTCTTTTATTAATCCAGATAATTTGTATTTCTGTAAATATTCATCCATTTTAGCTACATTGAAATTTTATTGGCAAATATTTCAGCAAAATGGTTCCTAATTATTAAGATCTTTATTAGTGATGAATTTATTCTTTTCATTTTTGATACTGGTTATTTAATTCTCTTGTCTATTTTTTAATCAAATTAACAAAATGTTTACTTGATTTTTTAAAATAAAATCCACTATTAATTTTATTTATTAGTTTAATAGTTTATTTACTTTTATTAAATCTGCTTTTTCTCTATTTCATTCATATAATAATAAAGTCCAGTAGCAAGAGATAGAAAGAGAAATTCTACTTAAAATAGCTAGTCAATATAAAATATTGGGAAGTTTATCTGCCAGGAACTTTATGAACACAATTACACATTTCACACAAATAATATCAGATATAAGTAACTGGGAAAATATTAATTGTTCTTGGGTAGGGAAAACTAATATAATAAAAATGACAATTTAGCTTAAATTAAATTACTTATTCACTACCCATCAAACTAAGAAAAATAATATTGTAGAGCTAGAAAAAATTAAGTACACAATAAAACTATGATCAAACTTTTAGTATAAACTTTTATTATACATGTCAAAATTATAGTATTAACCACACTAGAGAGAAAGAAAGTATTAAAATAAACTGAAACCTCAAAAGAAATTGTATGAAAGAATAATTCAGTTGAAGATGTTTATTAACCAAGTTCCATGTAGAACCTTTGCTAATATTAGTGAAGCAGAGATCAAACAAAAATGAAACCATTCCTGTCTATATGGGTATTATAATGTGAGTTATATGGATGTAATATATCTAAGCAAGAAAGTGTAAGGCTAGGTAATTGGAGACTTAATACTAATACTTGGGAGGACTGATGGAAGTTTAGATAGAGAAGATGACATTTGAATACAAACAAAGAAATATAAGGCTTCTGAGTAAAAGAATATGGTATATCAGGTAAATAGATGTTAGGTGCATTAATATGAAAGATAGTTGGAAGTGGATTGTGCAGGTCTTTACAATATTAGAGTAAAAAAAAATGTATTTTATTGTAAGAGTAATTGGGAACAACTCAATGAGTAGGGGGGAGTCATAAATGGACTCAAATAGCAGATTTTCATCATAAAATCATAGATTTAGAATTAGAAAAGTCTTTAATGGACCTTAAGTTCAACTCTAATTTTATAAAATCCAGGAAAGGTTACTGATTTGCCCAGACTCACACAGTAGCTAAAGTGGAATTTGAGTCCAGATTGTACTGATTACAAAGTCAATACTCTTATTTACCACATTTCCTTTTTGAGTCCAAGTAAAATCTACTTTCAAAATCAAGGCTATATGTTTAAATACTCAAATACATTTGTGATCTCATTGACTTACTTATTTTCTGCAATATAGATTTCACTTCAATTCCTGAGCATACTGTATGACTATTAGCTATGTCTTTCCAGGTATTTGCCCATGAACATCTACACAACACACTCGATGTCTTCTATACATTCTTCTTAATAGCATGAGAGTACTAGTGAAGGAGGACTCTGGTTTTCCAAATGTCATCCTTTCCTTTCCCTAAGTAACAAGATCATCTTCAGTACTGAAAAAAGTTTCCTAGATAAAATCTTTTTACTGCTCTTCTTTGTCAAAGTTCCTTATTGATTATTTCCTGAAGCCTGTTAACTGTCATGTGACACCTCTTCTTTGCCCTCTATGTGAGAGTAAATTTTTGTATTCAATTCCTTTGAGACCATTTTATTAAATATCTAATTGCCTCTCAGAAAGATCACTAAAATATTGACATTAAAAAGATAGGTTTTAACTACCAAAAAAGTTTGAGGTAATTAATGATACATGGTTAATTAATGATACATAGTAAAATCCAATTAGGAAATTCTTGGTCTCTTCATTTCTTAGCCAACTCAATGTCCAGAAGCATTTTTTTGTCATTGATGAACAAGCTCTCTAGACTATCCAGTCAAATAAACATTCTTTATCTGAATGGTATTTCCTATGTAGATGGTTAAGCCAAATTCTTTTGAATGATCATGAATCTTTTCTAGGAAGTTATTCAGTGTTCCAGTACTAGATGCTATCTTTTTCTAACATAGATATCCCTATTTCCCGCCCCACCTCATGTTTACAATCAAGTTATTACTTATTTCTAAGCTTCTTGAGAATAGAGACTCTTATTTTTATCTTTGCATCTCAATTGCCTAATAGGATCCTGGTACATTGTGGACATTTAATAAATGGGTATTATTTGGTTCATTGATTGTTCCAGAGGATGCGCTAGGAAATGTTTAACAATCTCTGAAAAGATGTATGCACGGAAAGCTTTTATGTTATGTGTGTGTGTGTGTGTGTGTGTGTGTGTGTGTGTGTAATTTCCTCTATCACTTCTTAAGTCTAAAAAGTGGAAAAATAAATCATCTTATTTTGTAATGGTTACCAATTTCTAAGGTGTAAATGCTCACACTGAACATGTAACAGCTCTTCTGAGCTGGTTTGAACTGGCTCTGCCCACTTTTAGATCTAAAAATCTCAAACTTTATATATTCAAAAATTCTTAAAATTCTTCAAGAAGCACTTATGCTTGTATTTCTTGCCACTTGGGAAGGCTGAGCCTAGCAGATTGCTTGAATCAGCTCCTCTGAGCTGTAGTTGACCAAGTCAATTAGGTATTTACACTAAATTTTGTAGTAATATGGTGAACCCTCAAGAGACAGTGGGAAAGAGTGTGAAATTACCTAAAGAAAGGAATGCCAACCCAGTTTAAAAATGAAGCAGGTAACATTTTTTGTGCCAAATAGAATGTAACAGGAATTGAGTAACTTCTAATTCTGGCCTGGGTGAAAGAGGAAGACCTAGTCTCTAAAATAAATTAAAATCTTGTCTTACATATAGTAATCATTTACAATTTGTTGATTTAGTTTATTTGTCAAATTGAAAATGGCTTCTCCATTCTAAAGTATTGCCTGGAGCAAGTGGTTTTCAATAGTTTATTTATTTATTTATTTTGCCTAGGGTAAAATTTGGGGGAGGTTAAGCTCCAAATATATTGCATTTTTCTACTTGTAGAAGCAGAAACAGAAAACAGAAATAAAAAGTGCTGATTTCTATGCATTCTGTATTAGACATTATATTTTTCATCTCCAATGTCTTCACCTGGTTAAATGAAAGGATATCATGTGAATTTCAAAAAAAGAAATAGGAAAGCTATAGAACTCTTGCTTATTACTAAAGTTCCATAATTTATCAATACATACATCGATTAGAATGAATATGTGTAATAGGGTGGGGAGAAGAGGTGATTTATTTAATATAAAGAAAATTATTTTATATTCAAATGAGGAAGGTATCACAAGTATTATTACTCCAGTTTTAGAAATAAATGAAGGTTTTGAGAGATTTATTTGATTTGACTATGATTTCAGAAATAGTGTATATCTAAGGCAGGATTTGAATTAGGTTGTCTGATTCCAAATAAAGTTCTCTATTCAATATGGAATGTTAAACAAGGTCAGGGGTCCTCAAACTTTTTAAATAGGAGGGCAGTTTCACTGTCCATCAGATTGTTGGAGGGCCGGACTATAGTAAAAACAAAAAACTATGAACAAATTCCTATGCACACTGCATATATCTTATTTTGAAGTGAAGAAACAAAATGGGAACAAATACAATATTTAAAATGAAAAAAAGTTAAATCAACAAACTTACCAGTATTTCAATAGGAACTATGGGCCTGCTTTTGGCTAATGAGATGGTCAATGTCTGGTTCCATATTTGTCACAGCTAGTCGTAACAAATGATGCAAGTGTGCATCTGTTAGTCTTCATCTGGTTGGAAATTTCAAATGTTTCATTCTAGAAAAAGTCTGTTCACAGTCATAAGTGCTGCCAAAGATGGTTACCATTTTGAGTGCATATTCCTGAGATGAGGATATGTCTCAGAGGGGAGAGATGCATAGTAATTATGAAGGCTGCTTGACTTGAATGTGTCCTTCAGAGAGTCACAATTCTGCAGTTTAGCCAGTTCCATTTGGCAAATTGTATTCACATTTTCAATGTCAATAGAAAATGGGTTATGGAAAAGCTGTATGTTCTGTTCATGGAGATGAAGCTCTTTACATCTAAATTGGAACTCCTTTTGCAATTTTTCCAGTAAGTCCACACATATTTTGTTTGGGAATGCAATCAGCAGTTTTTCCATTAATAGAATTTGAGTTGTGGAGAGATGGCAGAAGTTTTCCTCCTTCACTTGTTTGATGAGGATGCCTAATTTTACTTCAAATGCTTTGACATGTGATCGCACATCACAGTTGAGCTTCCCCTTTCCTTGAAGTTGCATATTGAAATTGTTGAGTAGCTCTGTTACATCTGTCAAAAGGCAAGGGGCCATTTCCATTCTGCATCATTGATCTTTGGTACTTCTTTGTTTTTTGAAAGCAGAAAAGTTGTAATCTGTGGAAGTGAGTCATGGAAACATTTCAAAACTCTCCCTCGACTCAGCCAATGGACTTCTGTGTGATATAGAATATCTTCATACTCAACATTTAGCTCAGACAGAAATTCCTGAAATTGTGATTTAGTGCATTAGCTCTAATGAAGTTAATAATACAAGATAGTACAATTTTCATAATAGAGTCCCACTTCAATGATTTACTACACAGCACTTGGTGGATGAGGCAGTGTATGGCTATTGGATGAGAATGGTTATGTTTGTTTATCTCTTGGTTAATGTGAGCAATTACTCCTTTCTTAGACCCCACCATGCTAGGAGCACCGTCAGTTGTCACGCTGGTTAGTTTAGCCCAGTCCAGCTCCAAACCATTCATAGTTTGGCAAACCTTTTCATAGATGTCCTCTCCTGTAGTTGTTCCTTTGATGCTTTGCAGTGCAGCGAGCTCTTCTATGACTTCAAAATAATCATTCATCCCACGAATAAAAATTAGAAGTTGTGCAGAATCACAAACACCATTGCTTTCGTTGAGTGCCAAGGAAAAATATGAAATTTTTTTTTATGGAGTTTTGCAAATGCTGATGCAGATTGTCTCCCATTTCTTCAATCCTCCGTGTAATTGTAGGTCCTGAAAGAAATTGGCCTTCTCTGGACACATCTCTTTGGCAACAGAAAGAAGGTATTCTTTAACAAATTCTCCCTCCACGAATGGTTTGCCAGTGTGTGCTATTAGCTTGGCAACTTGAAAACTTGCTCTCAGTGATGAAATATTTAGTCGCTTCTGCTTCACAAAAGTATTTTCCTGAGTTGTCAATGTATTTTTCAGTTTTAATATTTTATCTTTTCTCACTTCTCCAACCAAACAATCTATTTATCTTTATGTTGAGTTTCATAGTATCTATGCAAATTATATTTTGTAAACACAGAAACTATATTCTGGCATATCAGACATACAGCTCTTTCCTTGTACTACCTGAAAAAGTAATCCTAAGTCCACTGTTCTTTGAATATCCTACACTCCAAATCAATTTTTCTTTTTCTTGACTTCATTATTTCCTGGGATTCCAAATTGCTATTAGTAAAATACACATATATATATATATATATATATATATATTATATATATATATATATATATATATGTTTTTGTAGCACTGTATATATATATATATATATATATATATATATACAGTGCTACAAAAACAATATACCAACAATAACTTTGCCCATACAGAGACATACAGACTGTAATGCCCAACTTCCTCCAAGCTGCCCCTGCGCTGTGATGCCTTCATTTCCAACACTCTCTGTCCCCTGTGCTCCTGCTTCCAACCTTCACTGCTGCAGTGAATTCTCCCTGTGGTGGCCATGACATGTGCAGCATTCACTGTACATCCCCTGTGCCTGTCTGGTTGTGGTGGCTGCTGTTATTATACAAGGCCGTGGCCCATCAGTTCTCCATCTTCTGCATCTCTCTCCCTTCCCCACACCACACACCCTGGTCTGGGAACTCACCTCACCTCGGTATCGCCTCACACTCTATCTCCGCTGCCTCAGCCCAGTGCTGGAAGTGGGAGTTGTTAATGTGAGTTTAGGTCGAAAGTCACTTCTGGTCTGATTTTGCCATAACCTAGTGGATCACATAAACATCCTCAGTGGGCCACACCTGGCCCATGGGTCATAATTTGAGGAGCCCTGTGCAAGGTTGTTTTTTTTTTTTTTTTCTGCCACACAATTGTGTTAAGATTCTTACAAGGTGCTAAGTAAGTGGAATTGAGGAGACAGTGGTTAAATCTAGTTTAGCATTGATTTAATCCTGCAACAAATAATGGTTTCCTAGTGATATAATGATTGATGTATACTCAGTGTGGGGCATATAAAGAGGAGCTATCAGGGCTAGAAAGGAGAAGCCCACTAGAAGCTCTCAGAGCCTCAGCCAGCATTCAGTTGAGGAGATTCACAAGCCAGAGAAGGCAGCTTAAGTTCTTAGAACCAAAACTACAGAAGGCTCTAAGAAAAACTAGCTGAGCCCCAGTGAAGGAGACAAGACTTTGAAGGAGACAATAAAGGATTTGGACTTTAACTCCTGGCTGCATTTGAGGTGATTATTGAACTGAAAAGAAACCTTCTCCCAATAGAACATTACATTTTAGAGAAGAATATTACACAATTGAATGCAAAAACTTTAAGAAAGTAGGAAATAGTGAGGTTAAGTGATGCTTATCTATCATCTACCAATAAAAGCAGAAATCTATTTCATAAAATGTTTCCTTAGTCCATTGTTATTGTGTCCCCCAAAGATGTGATTAATAAAACACAAACAATTAAAGGCCAAAGGGACAAGTGCTAGAAATACCTACATTGTATAGATAGCCAAATAGGTATCCAGGTGAATAGGCACCATAAAGAAGAATACTTATTAAGGAATTAAAACAGAAATATAATAAGACTTTCACTGACCCAGGAATGGTGATTTGTCATTTCAAATCATATTACTGTATCTATTTGTCAGGTCCATAGAGGGCTCCAGTTCTAAGGTTTCTTCAATAAGTCAATCCAGGACAAAAGATTTGCATCAGATACAGAGAATGGTTATGAGCTACCACTGAACAGAGGACTTTACTGCTTTACAAACACATGTCCCACATGTGTTATAAAGCATAATATTGAGGGCAGAGTCCATAACAAAGCTGTTGCTGCTTCAAAGTGGATTTCTTATTTTTTAAACAAAAAATAGTAAAACATTGGCTCACCCACATCCACTGGGAATTTCTAGAATCTGCTCTTGAAAGAGACTTTCTTCTTTAGATAACACTATAAACATATCTGACCCAAAGTCCAGATTGTATGAAATGCAGAATAATAATAAAAAAAGTTTATATGCCCTGTGTTTGGGCCCTTTAAATTTGTGTCCATCTTCTTTTATTTTGAAATCTTATTACTCAGTGATGATCCTTTAACCTCACTTTGCTCCACAAAATAAAAGTAATTACATTCACTAAGTAATAAAATTAGACCTAAAATATGATTAATCCCTTTTTTCAGGGATCCTTAAGTATTAATTTCAAAATGAGATAGTTTTCAATTTTCTGTATGTCAAGAAATAGCAGGGTGTTTTTGCTACTCTATGGCAAATATGAGAGATGAAAAAATGTTCTTCCATTTCCAGATTATCTATTCCATATCTCATCTTCTTTTTACTAAAATGTAAATCTCTAAAATAATTTATATTTATTTAATATGCAGAGCATCCACTATGAAAGGTATTGATGTGCCAAGATGATCTTTTTCTATAATTACATAGAAAACAAGTATTCTCACTCAACACACTCATTTATATACATACACACACATATTTATATACAAATGCATACATGTATACTTCTAGCACAAAAAAACCTCAGAACTCTGAGTATTTCTGGTAATATAGAACTTACTGTTTGCTTTGCTAAAGGAAAAGTTTAGGGTTGAAGGAGGGAAATCAGTCACTTTTACCTACAGAGGGAAATCTATCACTTGTTTATGTGACCTTCTGGCAAACTGAATTCTGTTATATGTATAGTCACTAAAATTTATGCCAGATACACAAGATTAGAGACTATTCCAGAAGATAACATTGGTATTGTATTTAAGGTAATGGTCAATTGACCTGAATGACTAGAAAAAAATGAAATAAAGTATATGACTATTCTTCAGAGTAGACTGGACCATAAAAATTAAAAAAAAAAAAAAGAAGAGATATTAATTTTTTATTGTTGTGACAGAGAAAGTACCAGTATCTACTGGTTATGTATATATGATTTATGTGCTTCTTCATTCAGGATTCCTCTATGCCAAAGAAATCAGAGGTTTAGGTTTTGTTTCTATACATTTACTTACTAAAGGGAATGATCTTTTGTTTCAGAAAGAAAGAATAAATTTGACAAAAATTAATGGAAACCCAAGATAAGTGGGGAATTGATAAGAGAGAATCTAATTGTCCTGAATGAATGGCCAGACTTGATCAGTCTCCATTATCATAATAATAGGTATTCAAATCCAACTTCAGAATCTTATTAGGTATATAAATTTGAGCAAATTGATCTCTTGATGCCTTAGTTGGCCTCACTTGCAAAATGGGAATTATAATAGCATCTACTTCTTGTGGTTGTTGGTGATACACTGAGACAATATGTGTAAAGTGTTGTGAAAATATTGGCGTTATATAATAATAGCTATTATTAATTATTATTATTATTAATGAATGCAAAATACTTTGCATATTATCTCATTTGGGCCTCATAAAAATTTAGTGAGGCAATTATTAAATATTATTATTTCCATTTTATAGCTTAGGAGCCCAAACCTCAGATAAATTAAGCAATTCATGGTCACTCAATTAAAAAGCATTAGAAGGAGAATTTGAACCTGTCTTTCTGATTCTAAATCCAGCCTTAAGTGCTCGGATCTTAGTGAATCAACTCAGTTTCAGCCCATTACATCTCCCACTTTCTTTTGTTTTAGAAGAAAGTTGGTTATGCCATCCCTGACTTCTCAGGAAAGGAAGCCCCCAAAAGGAGGTGATCACACCCTCCCTGACTTCTCAGGAAAGGAAGTGAAAGCACCGTCTTAACCTCTGAGTGGATGAGGAAATTCTGCAGTACTATATTTTTCAAGGATAGTGCCAGTCTTCAATGGTAAAAAGAGTTTCCTATTACAATGAAATCATAAAGCCAGCCCATATTTTTGTTTTTCATTCGTTCAGTCATTTCTAATTTCTCATGACCCCATGAGCCATAGCATGCCAATCTCTTCTTCACTGTCTCTTGAAGTCTGTCCAAATTCTTATTTATTGCTTTTGTGTCACTATTTATACATATCTCATTCTCTGCCCTCCATTTTCCTCTTGTCTTCAATCTTTCTCAACATCAAGATCTTTTCCATTGAGTCTTGTCTTATTATGTAGCCAAAGTATTTAAGCTTTTGGAAATTCAATGAATCACCTGAATTAATTATTTTAAGTATTGCCTGATTTGGTAATCTTTCTGTTTAAAAGACTCTCGAAACTCTTCTCCAGCACCATAATTTAGAATTGTTGATTCTGGGTAGTCAGTTTTTCTTATTGTATGGTTCTCTCAGGCACACATGATGACCAGTGAAAGGCTTGGGAAAGTTACATTCTAGAAGACACAAAAATGGTGAGTGGAAAAATAGAGCAATCTATCATCATTACTTTCCAGATGGTTATAGTGATGATTTAATTGCAGTTCTCTGAGCAGGAAAATGAAAGAAATTGGGTAAAGGGAATTTGTATTCAGTGACAGAGTGGAAAATGGTTGGAGTATGAATAAGGGCCATGTCCAGGGAGTACAGAACCAAGTCACTTGATTCATCTTAGAGTGATCTTCAGTGGTCTAGTTTGTAAGGTAAGACACCTTCAGGAATAGCAGGATAAAAAGTGCAGCATAATTTAGTTTTTTTTTTTTTCATATCTCACCTTCTGTGAAAGAAGACTGAAAGCTATATGAAGCAAAAAATTCATAGCATTCAGAATATTGTGGCAAAATTTCACAAAATGAAAAGATTCAGTTTATCTATTGTCTTACTTATTAGGTCATGTCTTAATAAATCACAGTGTTCACTAGTACCTTTTTTTCCTTTCACTTTCAGCCTTCATGCTACTATTTAAATGAAGCAATGAAGTGCCCTTTAAATTCAATGCCACTTTAAAAGAAAGTGGACTTATTTTCATCCATGTTAATTTTCCAGTTATATGTTCTGATGTATGAAGTTGGAGTTTGGTTTGTACTCTTTTTCCATGTGTGATTTGATCTGATTCTGGATTTGACTTCTTCTCTACTTCCCAGAGGCTTTTTACTCCATATATTTATTCCTGGATGCTTTTGATTTTTCCAAATGGATATTTGGGGGTGTTCTCAGCTCAGCTAGTATAAACAGCTTCCCTTTACCCTCATTGGGGAATTGAAGCTTGGCTCAATTTGTAGGCTTGGCTGCCTTCTTCAGAATTCTATTACTGTGCTTTGATCTTTGGCTTAGATGAATTTTAATAACCTGAATTTCTATCTTAGTTCTAGCATCATCTATCCCCAAAGCTGGCCACTTATTGAAATTAACTGCAAAGCATATTTCTCTGATCCTAAGCTTCTCTCAGGCATATATTTGAACCACTAATCTATCTGCAACACATCTGGTCATAGAAGCCTAACCCCTGGTTACTAAGTACTATTTACTCAGAGCTGACATTTTTGAAGCTTTGTAGACTTATGTCAATAAATCAATCTCACAGAACCTTTTAGCTATATCCATTTTTTTTTTGGTAAAAACATAGATTCTTCTAGATAGCTAGAAAAATAATAAACTTTTAATCTCTGTATATACATACACATATATCTTTAATGAATCGATCAACAAATAATGATTTGTTATTAAACACTAAATATCACCAGTAAGTTTCAGTACTGGAAAGAAATTTGGAAACCAGGGTCCTAAATTTTATAAAGCAATTTTATAAATTTAAAAAAAACCTTGAAATCTGGAAAGGTCAAATAACTTGCCCAAGGTCATATCATCAATGGTAAAGATAACCCAATTCTGATTTAAAGCCAGATTATGTTCCACAACATCAGTCTTGTGTCCTTTACTAATATTAGGGAAAAAAAAGTTTACCTGATTCTTTATTCCATATCTTTGTGGATTTTTTTCCTGGTAAAAATGGGGACCTAAAACATGTAATATTTCTGCCATGCAGAAGATAGATGGAAGAAGCTGATGAAGACTGAAAAACATTATGAACCACTGGGACCAGCAAGAAAGGAGAATAGTGGATAGAATACTAGCTAGAGAGAAAAATTCAAGTTTAGATTCTGTCAACACTTTTTAAACTTTGTGATTCTGGACAAGACACTTAACTGATTTATTTTGTTTCCTTATCTGTAAATGACAATAATAATAGTATGTCCTTCAAAATGAATTTTTTAGGATCAAACTTGATAATATATAAAGTAATCTGTGCATCTCAAAGCACAATATGTAGCTCACATACACCTATATAAATGTTTGCTGTTGTAGAAATAGCATTCTAGTATTTTTTTCTAGCTCTGGAACATAAGCAAGGAATAAACCAGGCAATATATTCTCTTATTACTGAATAATTTTGCCTAATTAAATTAGAAATCCAAACTTGATAGGATATTTTTGAACAAGCCAATTAAAATGAATCAGCTAAAATTTCTAAAAACGGGTGACAGCAATGGGTAATTTTTATGTAGCCTAAATTGGCTAGTATCTCCATCACTAATGACAGCATCATAAGACTTGTTATGGCTCATCATGTTTGGAAAAGATCCAAAGCTAATATTCTAGATTATTTGCAAAGTAACTGGTAAAATGTGATATAATCGGTCAAAATATAAACTATTCAGTTCTAGACTTATACAAATTGTGTATAAATTAAAATATAACCTGTGTGAGTAATAACACTGGGAGAATATGATAATCATACTTATCACTCAGCAGATGGCAGATTGCTAGTGTTATTAAGCATGATTGCATTATAAATAATGTTTCATGAGATATTTATCTGTTTGTCCAAAGTGACATAAATGGAGATATTCCATTGAAAGTTGTCATGGATGAACAGGAAAAATAGGTAATGATATAAGCACTGGAGAGCAATAAGATTAAATGAGGCTAGTGAAATTCATTTGGAAAGAATGTATTGGTTAATAACTAAAATCTCTTAGTTAAAACAAATATCTATTTTTTACTTTCAAAAATAAGATAGAAAATATTTTACATAGTTAATCCTTGATTATAGGTATATTTGGTAGAATGGGACATATTGCTTAAATAAAGCTCCGTAGGGGTACTCATCTTATTAAAAAAGAACAGTATATATTTAAATAAAAGTATGAGTGTGGGAACAATGTGTAAATATAAAAACACAAATGTACATATATATGTAAATATGTATATATAGTTGTATTTTTATATATGCATATATAAAATATCACAACTTTTAATATTAATTTTATTTTCAATTAAGAAACATTTTTCTTTTCCTTTTATTCAATGAAAAAAAATATTGTAACAGTATAAATATTCAACAATAATAATTACCACATAGTCTATGTCTGTCTCATATTACATCTTAAATCTATACTTCTGTTTCAGGAAGTGGGTAGCATACTTCTGTTAAATGTGAGGGGACAGGTCAATTTTCTGAAAGCCTTCACAGCTGTAAATCATAAGAAATGGCAAGTCAGCCTTTATTGACACAGATGCTGCTTGTGATCGGGAATGAAATAAATTAGAAGCAAGAGAAAAGAAGAGGTCAGATAATGCAACTTCCTCTCAGTCTCTTTGTATTGCTATCATCCTCTCACATGAAGGGATCTACTCTGCGATCAGAATTAGATACACAGCAACTACTAGCAGATGGCTCCCATAACATATTTCATCAGATCTTCCAGAATCATGTTGATAATTTAATTGATCGGAATTCTCAAGTAATTTAATTTTTTTTTTTTATCATTACAGTATTCTTGTAATTGTATATATTGTCCCCTAGTTCTGTTTGCTTCACTCTTTATCAGTTCATATGAAACAAATAAACAAACAAAAAAAAGCTAGGATTAATTTAAATTTAAATTTTAGGAGAGATTTCAAAGGTTTCAGGGAACATACTGGTAGGAGACCATTGCCTAAAATTCCATTGTGCACTATAAGCACAGAAAAGCAAGAATGAAGTTCTGAAGACACAAAGAAAGTAATACTAATGAAAAGGAAACAGGATTAATTATTAAACCAACATAAATATACTTGGAATTCACTAAGCATTTTAGATTTTAATAAGACATATAGATGATGGAATTAAGGACAAGTAATGAATATGGAATATACAAGTGATAAAGCACTGTAAGAATAGGATAAGTACGGCTATAATTGAAATAACCAATTAAACACCAAATTTGAAATCCTTAAAATCAAAGGAGGTAATAATAAAAAATAAAGCAAAAAAAAAAAAACCATTGAATTAATAATTATAATTGGGGCCAATTTATGGGGAAAACCAATAAAATTAGTAGACAATTGATAATTTGATTAATAAAAGAAAGAAGAAAACCAAATGACCAGTATTAAAATAAAAAGAATAAATATACCACCAATGAAGAGGAAATTAAAATAATTATTAGGAGCTATGTTGTCCAATTATATGACAATAAATATAAAAATTTAAGTGAAAGGAAGAAATATTTAACAAAAATATAAATTGTGCAAATTAAGAGATGAAAAAGAATACTTAAATAACCCTTCCTTAGAAAAACAAATTGTGCAAGCCATTAATGAACTCCCTAAAAACAAAAATCCCTACAATCAGATGGATTCACAATGGAGTTTATCAATCATTTAATTAAAAAAAAAAACCAATTACTTCAAATACTATGTAAACTACTTGGAGAAATAGGAAAAGAAGAAATGTTATTAAATCCTATGGCACAAATATGGTGCTGATATTTAAAGAGGAAGACCAGAAACACGGAGAAAAAAATATAGATCCATTTCCCTAATGAATATTGTTGCAGAAATTGTTAATAAAGTATGGTATAAGTAAGTGGATTACAGCAAAACATCACAAAATTCAAACCTTCTCACCAGATAGGAGTTATATCAAGAATGTAGGACTAACTGAATTTTAAGAAAACTATGAATACAATTGACCAAATTGACCAAAACAAATCATGTGATTATCTCAATAGATAGAGAATTCTTTTGATAAAATACAACATAAATACTTTTTTTTTCTTAATAGTATTTTATTTTTTCAAATACATGTTAAGATAGTTTCCAACATACTTTTTTTTTATTATTATAACTTTTAATTGACAGGACATATGCATAGGTAATTTTTTACAACATTATCCCTTGCACTCACTTCTGTTCCAACTTTTCCTTCCCTCCTTCCACCCTCTCCCCTAGATGGCAGGCAGTCTTATACATGTTAAATATATTATAGTATATCCTAGATACAATATATATGTGCAGGATCATACAGTTCTCTTGTTACACAAGAAGAATTGGATTCAGAAGGTAAAAATAACCTGGGAAGAAAAATAAAAATGCAAACAATTCATACTCATTTCCCAGTGTTCCTTCTCTGGATATAGCTGATTCTGTCCATCATTGATCAATTGGAACTGAATTAGATCTTTGTTGAAGATATCCACTTCCATCAGACTACTTCCTCATATAATATTGTTGTTGAAGTGTATAATGATCTCTTGGTTCTGCTCATTTCACTCAGCATCAGTTCATGCAAGTCTTAGGAACTATATAAACACAATTGTGCAACATGTTTTACTGAAATAAAGTCATATCTTAACAATCAGAAAAATGCTAATTGTTCATGAGTAGGCTGAGATAATGTAACAAAACAATTCTGCTTAAATGAATATATTTATTCAATATCATACTAATCAAACTATCAAAATTATTTTTAGAGCTAGAAAAAATAACAAAATAATTTTTCTTGAAGAATAAAAGGTCAGGAATATGTAGAGAATAAATGAAAAAAAAAGGAAGATGTCGTAGTAATACTGGATATCAAATTATATTATTTAGTAGTAGTCATGAAAAAAATCTTGTGTTACCTAAAAAATAGAGTGATGGAATAGGTTAGATACACAATACATAGTAGTAAATGAACATAATAATCATATTTAATAAACCCAATGATCCAAGATTTTTGGACAAGAATACAATAAGTGACAAAAAAAATGGTATGAAAACTGGAAAATAGTTTGGCAGAATTTAACTTAGGAATAGACCAATATCTCATACCATAAACCAAGTTGAATCAAAATGGGTACAAGATTTATATATAAAAATTATACCAGATTAGGGGGACTTGGAATATCTTACCTGTCAGATTTATGGACAAGGGAAGAATTTATGAACAAACAAGTGATAGAAAGCATTATATGATCTAAAGCTGGTAATTTCAATTACATTTAAAAAAAAGTTTTGTGTTTTTTTTTTTTTTTTTTTTTTTTGGCACAAAAAAATCCCCAATGAAGTTAAGCTTTAAGTGGAAGCACAAAACTGTGAGAGATATGTTACAGAATGTTTTGTCTGATAGAAAACCATGTCCAATTTATAAGACTATGAGTCATTCTCTAAGTGATTAATGGTCAGTTTTCAGAAGAAGAAATCAAATATATTTGTAGACATAAGGGAAAATGTTCTAATCACTACTGATTAGAGAAATGAAAATTAAAGCACCTCTAAGGCACTGTCTCACAATGCAAGATTAGCTAATATGACAGAGTAGAAAAATGAAAACCTTTTTTGAGTGAGAAGTAGGAAAATTGGGACATTCTCACATTTTTTGATGGAAATATGAATTTATCCAACCATTCTAGAGAACAATTTGAAACAATGACCAAAGGGCAATCAAATTATGTATATGATTGTTGCAAAATACCAATACCAGAAATCTTAAGAAGTCCAAAATATTTATAACAGCTAGCTGTTTTTGTTCTGGCAAAGAAATGGATGTTGATGGGATGCTCATCAATTGGGAAGTGGCTGAAAAAGTTGTGATGTATGATTGTGATGAAATATTATTATACCGCAAGAAATGATGAGCAGGATATTTTTAGAAAAACGTGGACAGTCATATGAACTGATGAAAAGAGAAGTGAGCAAGATCAGAGACACTGTCCACAGTATCAGTAATACTGTGTGATGATGAACTTTGAATGACTGCTGTTCTCTGCAATATAATGATCCACAACAATTCTGAATTGTTGATTCAATATTGAAATATTTAAAAATGTGGGGCAGAGGCACGATGATGGAGAGGACACACTTCTTTCTGAACTTCTCCCTGGACCCTCATCTAATTACCAAAATCAGCTTCTGAATTAGTTCTAGATCAGTAGAATTCACAATATCAGGAGTGCAGCAAATTAACAGTAGAAGTTAATTTCGAAGATTGCTAGAAAAAGTCTCTTTTGGTTGGGCACAGAGGGAGGCCAGGCGGGGACACCAGTGCACATTGTGCAGACCCAGGGTGGTGTATTTTCTGTGGGATGGTGCAAAATCCATGCAGTGAAGAATATACAGAGAGGACTCTATCACAGTGTTGGCTATTCTGCCCTGGTTGCAAGTCAGTAGATAAGCAGGGAAATTATAAAACATTCAACACAAACACAAAAGGTAAAAAGTGAAGTCCAAACAGCCAGTCTCACAGGATATGGCCAAACCCACCCAGCATCCAGAGTGAGTCAGCATGGAATCATGCTGCTGCTGTTCTGCTGCCGTTTCACTGGTGTCTTTAGAGGAAGCTTGGAAAACTTCCCTTATCTTAAAAGCAGATCCCCATTTTTTTTAAATGAGTAAAAAGGCAAAATAAACTCTAACTAATGATAGCTTCTATGGTAAAAGAGAAGAATAGATTTCAAACCCTGAGGAGACTAAAAGCAGATTGTCTCCAGATAAAGCCGCAAAGGGTGATAACCTGGTCCCTATCACACAAGACTCCCCTAAAAGAAATTTAAAAAGGATCTCAAAAGAGAGCTATAAGAAAAACGGGGAAAGAAAAACTGCAAGAGGTTTGGCAAATATAACTCATTAAGAGATAGAGTTAATAAAGTGGGAAAAGAAAACAACTCCCAAAAGAAACAGGATTTGTGAAATGAAAAAAGTAAAAAACTCCCAGAAAAACAGAATTTCTGAATTGGAAAAGGTAAATTTAAGTTCCAGGAAAACAGGATTTGTGAAACTAACTTCTTAAAAAATAGAATTTGTGAAATGGAAAAAAAAAATTCCATAGAACAAAACAACTCATTTAAAATCTCAATTGGACAAATACAAAAAGAAGTAAAAAAAGTAAATAAAGAAAATAATTCACTAAAAATCAGAATTGAACAAATGGAAATGAATGACTCAGTTAATTACATCAAGAATCAGTCAAGCAAAAACAAAAAAATGAAAAAATAGAAAAAAAAAATTGTAAAATACCTACCTGGGAAAACAACTGACCTGGAAACTAGACCTAGGAGAAACAGTCTAATGATTATTGGATTCCCTGAAAACCATGATGAAAAAAAGAGTCTAGGAACTATTTTTTCAGGAAATCATCAAAGAAAATTTCTTTGATGCCATAGAATCAGAAGGTAAAATAGCCATTGAAAGAATTCATTGGGGGATGGAATCAAGGTGATGGAGGGGACACACACGTATTCCTAAACTCTCCTTTTCCCTTAATCTATTTTAACAAAATTCAGCCTTGGAATTAGTTCATGACTGTCAGAACCCACGGATATTGGGAGTACAACATATAATCAACCAAAGATAATCTCGGATTTCTCCAGAAAAAGGTCGGTTTTGCTTGTGCATAGGGATGGAATGGGTTTAAGCCAGGCACACCTCAGGCAGGCAGTGAGAGCACAGGAAACAACTCATGCTGAGCTGACTACAGGGGAATGGGGTGTAGTCTCTGCTGGTGGAAAATCTGTGGGGAGAACTTTACCACAGTGTGAGCTACTTTGCCCTGGCAGCAAGCCAGTAGATCAGCAGAGAAGCTATAAAAACATGGGGTAAAGACTATAACCCAAAAACACTAGACTCTCTCAGACCCTGACCACATCCACCTAACAGCAGGAGTGACTCAGCATGATTCAAGTGCAGCCACAGTTGTTTGTCCTAGCACAGCCCTAGTAGCTGCCTTTCCACTGCTGCTGATTTCAGCACAACTGGTTTTTGTTGTTGTTGTTGTTGTTGTTTTATTGTTGTTGTTGTTGTTGGTGTGTTGGGTTTTTTTTCCAAAATGAACAAAAAGGCAAAACAGCTCTAACTATTGATAGCTTATATATGGAAAGAGAAAAACTTCAAACCCCGAGGAGACTAAAACCAGATTGTCTCTAGATGCAAAGGTGGATATGATCTGGTCCTCATCACACAAGGCTTTCATAGAAAAAAATTAAAAAGGATCTTAAAAGAGAGCTAGAAGGAAAATGGGGAAAGAAAAGGAAAGCTATTCCCTCCCCCAGATGGTAGGTTGACCAACATATGTTAAATATGTTAAAGTATAAATTAAATGCAATAGAATTATACATTTCCAAACAGTTATTTTGCTGTTCAAAAAGAATCGGACTTTGAAATAGTATACTATTAGCCTGTGAAGGAAACCAAAAATGTAGGTGGACAAAAATATAGGGATTGGGAATTCTATGTAATGGTTCATAGTCATCTCCCAGAGTTCTTTCACTGAGTGTAGCTGGTTCAATTCAATACTGCTCTATTGGAACTGATTTGGTTCATCTTATTGCTGAAGATGGCCAGGTTTTTTTGTTTAGTTCTGGTTTTTTCTTTAGAAACAAATGGAATTCATCTGTTTCATTAAATGTCCAACTTCTTCCCTGGATGAAAATGCTCAGCTTTGCTGGGTAGTTTATTCTTGGCTGAATTCCAAGTTCTTTTGCCTTTTGGAATATCAGATTCCAGGCCCTTTGATCCTTTAATGTGGAGGCAGCCAGATCTTGGGTGATCCTTATTGTGGCACCTGGGTATTTGAATTTTTTTTTTCATTGCTTGTAATATGTTTTCCTTAATCTGATAGTTCTGAAATTTGGCCACAATATTCCTTGGAGGTTTTTTTTTTTTTTTTTTTTTTTTTTTTTTAGGGTCTTTTTTAGAAGGTATTCGATGAACTCTTTCAATGCCTATTTTCCTTTCTGATTCTATTACCTCTGGACAGTTCTCTTTGATGATTTCCTGTAAAATAGTATCTAGACTCTTTTGTTCATCATAATTTTCAGTAAGTCCAATATTCCTCAGATTATCTCTGCTAGATCTATTTTCCAGGTCTGTCATTTTTCCAAGTATATATTTCATGTTTTTTTTTTTCCAATTTATCATTTTTTTGGTTTTGCTTGACTGATTCTTGCTGTCTCAATGAATGATTGGTTTCTATTTGTTCAATTCTGATATTTAATGAGTTATTTTCTTCATTAGCTATTTTTACTTCTTTTTGTATATGTCCAATTGAGTTTTTAAATGATTGTTTTGCTCTATGGAATTTTTTTCCATTTCACTTTTTTTTTTTTTTTTTTTTTTTTAGTGAGTTATTTTCTTTTTCCAATTCACAAATCCTACTTTCTTGGGAACTCTTTATTTTTTTTTCCAATTTACAAATCCTACTTTCCTGAGATTTTTCCTGAGATTTTTACTTTTTCCAATTCACAAATTCTGTTTTTCTGCACTTCCTGGGAATTCTTTACCTTTTCCAATTCACATTTCAGGAAGTTGTTACTTTCTTGCATAGCTTCTCTTTCCTTTCCCCATTTTTCTTCTAACTCTCTTTTAAGACTTTTAATCATCTTTTCTAGGAGAGTGTTATGTGAAGGGGGCCAGGTAACATTCCTCTTTGGATTGTCTGGAGATTGTTTGCTATTAGTCTTCTCAGGGTTGCAAACCTGCTCTCTTTCTGTATAGAAGCTATCAATCATCCTTTTGACTTTTTTACTCATTTTTTAAAGCCTTTAGGTTCTGCCTTCAGGGCAAGGAGGTTACCAGCTTCCTCTGCAAAGCAGGAATAGGTATAAAGGGTTGCAAAGAGCAGAGAGGTACAGGAGTTCTCTGGGAGAAAGTTCACCCTTCCCACCAGAAGTGATTTAGACTTGGTTGGCACTGGCCCGAGCTGCAGAACTGCCCAGTGAAGAGTCCCTGCTGTGTGGATTAGCAACTGCCCTGAGGCCAGATGCTGAGCAGTGAAAGTGTCAGTACTGCAGGCCAAAGCCTACCAGGGAACTGTGGATATTAGCATCTGACCAGCGAGTAGTCCCATACAGATTGGAAATGTCTCTGCCCTGGAAGCACAGTTTCCCTGCGGAAATTCTGTTGCCTCACTCTGAGCCCCACACTGTGCAGATTAGAGGCGGCTGAGGGTTGTTCCCTCTTGCTGTGAAGGTTCATAACTGCCCTGAGCAAGCCCTTACTGCAGAATGTGGCTGCAGAGCTGTGTTATGGTCTGCTCTGGGTCCCTCACTTCCTGTTTTGGGTGGCTGTAGCCAGATCCTGTTAGGTTCTGGTGTTTTTTAAGGGTACTTTCTGCCTTTGGCTTTAATTTCTCTGCTGGTTTGCTGCTTTGTAATCAAGGCAGAGCAGTCAGCCTATGCCAGAGTCACCTCTGTAATTTTCTAACCTCAGAAGTCACCCCTTTTCCCATCAGCTCTGTTTGTTAGGGTTTCCTACTTCCCAACAGCGCTGGTCTGTTCCCTCCCTTCAGGACAAACCTTTCCTGGTGATCTTCCAGATTACCTTTGGCTGGTGAGTTGTTGTACTTCTAATCCTTGTGGGTTTTACCAGTCAAGCGTTATTTTTGAGGCTCAATTTAATAATTGGTCATGAGGTTATGAGAGGAGCTTAGAAAGTCGCATGTGCTTTCTCTTCCATCTTGGATCCACCCCCAATCATAACAAATTTTTTAAAATTTTGATTTAATTTTTTTTCCTGCTTATACATATACATTCAAATAAAAAAAAAGTTTCCTTATGAATCATGTTGTTAGAGAAAAATTAGAAGAAAAAAGTAAAATCATGGAAAAAAAACATAAAAGGGAAACTAGCATATGTTGATTTGCATTCAGTCTCCATAGTTCTCTTTCTGTATGAAGATACCATTTTCCATCCAAAGTTTATTAGGAATATCTTGGATCACTGACAGCTGAAAAGAACTAAGGCCATTGTAGTTGATCATCACATAATCTTTCTGTTACTACGTTATGTTATGTACAATGTATTCCTTCTTCTGCTTATTTCATTCAGCATCAGTCCGTGTAAATCTTTCCAGGACTTTCTAAAATCAGCTTATTCATCATTTTTTTATAGAACAATAATAGTACATTACTTTCATATACCATGTATGTTCAGCCATTCCTCAATTGATGGGCATCTATTCATTTTCTAATTTTTGCCACCAAAAAAGAATAGTTACAAGCATTTCTGCACACATGGGTCCCTTTCTCACCTTCATGATTTCCTTCGAAATCAGTAGTGGCACTGCTGGGTCAAAGGATATGCACAATTTAATGGTCCTTTAGGTATAGTTCCAAATTGCTCTCCAAAATGGTTGGATCAGTTCACAACTCCACTAACTCTGTATCAGTGTCCCAGTTTTCCCACAACCCCTCCATCATCTTTTCCTATCATCTTAGCTAATCTGAGAGATGTAAGGTGACACCTCAGAGTTGGTATCATTTGCATTTTTCTAATCAATAGTGAATTCAGTGTTTTTTCATGTGATTAGAGATGACTTTAATTTCTGTTTATATCCTTTGATTTTTTATCAATTAAGGAATGACTTTGTTCTTATAAATTTGACATAGTTCTTTATGTATTTTTAGAAATGAGGCCTTTATCAGAAACATACTTGTAAAAAATTTCCCCCAGCTTTGTACTTTTCTTTTAATCTTATTTCTGTTGGTTTTGCTTGTGCAAAAACTATTTAATTTAATGTAATCAAAATTGTCCATTTTGTATTTCATAATGTTCTATAGTTTTTCTTTGATCATAAATATATCCCTTCTCTTAAAAACTGATAGGCAAATTGTCCCTTGCTTTTCTAATTTGCTTATGGTAACAATCTTTACATCTAAATCATGTATCCATTTTGACCTTATTTGGGTCTGGGATGTGAGATGTAGGTCTATGCTGAATTTCTGGCCTATTATTTTCCAAATTTTCCAAAAGATTTGGTGAAATAATGAATTCTTATTCCAGAAGCTAGAGTGTTGGCATGTAACAAATACTAGATTATTATAGTCATTAATTATTGTGTCATGTGTATCTAACTTATGTTATTTATCTACCACTCTATTTTTTAGCCAGTACCAAATACTTTTGATGACTCTTGCTTTATAATATAGTTTCAGGTCTGGTATTGCTAGGCCACAAACCTTTGTATTTTTCCCCATTAATTCCCTTGGTATTCTTGATCTTTTGTTTTTGTAAATGAAATTTATTATTTTATTTTTAATTGTATAAAATAATTTTTGGCAATTTGATCAGTATGACAATGAATAAGTAGACAAATTTAGGAAGAGTTTTCATTTCTACTATATTAGCTTGGCCTACCCATGAGCAATTGATATTTTTCCAGTTGTTTAGATCTGATTTTTTTGTGTGAAATGTATTTTGTAATTGTGTTCATATAGTTCCTGGGTTTCTCTTGACAGGTACAATCCTGAATAATTTATTTTGTCTACAAATATTTTAAATAGAATTTTTCTTTCTATCTCTTGCTGCTGGAATTTGATAACAATACATAGAAATGGTGATGCTTTATGTGGGTTTATTTTATATGCTGCAATTTTACTAAAGCTGTTAATTGTATCAAATAGGTTTTTGGATATTTCTCTAAGGTTTTTTAAGTATAATAACATAGCATCTGCAAAGAATGATAGTTTAATTTCCTCATTTTCTATTCTAATTCCTTTACTTTCTTTTCCTTTTCTCATTGCTAAAGCTAATATTTCTAGTAACAATTTCTAGTACTACAATCTAGAAGAAGATAAATAATAGTGGTGATAATAAATATTTTTGTTACATCTCTGATCATACTGGGAATGCATCTAGGTTCTCCCCATTACAAATAATGCTTGTTGATGGTTTTAGATAGATGCTGCTTTAAATTTTAAGGAAAATTCCCTTTATTCCCATGCTCTCCAGTGTTTTTAATAGGAATGGGTGTTGTATTTTGTAAAAAAAAAACAAAAAAACAACTTTTTCTGCATCTATTGAGTTTGTCATATGATTTGTTAGTTTAGTTATTGATATGGTCAATTATTCCAATAGTTTTCCTAACATAGAACCAGCCCTGCATTTCTGGTATAAATCCCACTTGGTCATAATATATGATCTTGCTGATAAGTTATTATAATCTCTTTGCTAATAGTTTATTTAAAATTTTTACATTAATATTAAAGAGATTGGTCTGTAATTTTCTTTCTCTGTTTTAGCTCTTCCTGGTTTAGGTATCAGTATCATATTTGTGTCATAGAAGGAATTTGGTAGGACTCCTTTACCCCTTTTTCTAAATAATTTGTAAAGTATAGGAATTAATTGCTCTCTCAGGCAACAAGTTGGTTTCCCAGACTGGCAGCTTACCTTCTGTTTTAAGACTCGAAACTGTCTCATGGGTATGGACTGCTACTGAGCCAGAACTAAAGGTATCAATTGCTGATCTACTGTGATCAAGACCATCTTCCTGGCTTTCCTGGGTACCATCTGAGTTGAACGGAGCACCCCTTTCACGCCAATGAGACTGACTTTTCATTTTTTCATTTTTAAAAGGTTTTTATTTACATAGCATATGCATGGGTAATTTTTCCAACATTAAACCTTGAATAATCTTTTGTTACAAATTTTCCCCTTCTTTCCCCCACCCATTTCCCTATCTGGCAGGTAGTTCAATACATGTTAAATCCAACTGAAATTGAAATACCTATTAGATCCAATATGTGCATACATATTTATACAATTATCTGGTTGCTCAAGAAAAATCAGATTAAGAAGGAAGAAAAAGAAAAACTAAGAAAGAAAAAAATGCAAGCAAATAACAACTGAGAGAGTGAGAATGCTATATTGTGTTCCACCCTCTGTTCCCATGGTTCTCTCTCTGGGAGTAGATGGTTCTCTTTATCATTGCACAACTAGAACTTGTTTGAATCATCTCAATGTTGAAGAGAGAGAGCCACATCTGTCAGAATTGACATCATGTAGTCTTGTTGCTGTGTATAATGATCTCTTAGTTCTGCTCATGAACTGCATCAGTTCATGTAGGTTTCTCCAAGCCTCGCTGAAATCATCCTGCTAATTGTTTCTTAAAGAATAATACTACTCCGTAACATTCATATACCACATCTTATTCAGCCCTTCTCCAATTGATGGGCATCCACTTAGTTTCTAGTTTCTTGCCACTACAAAGAGGAATGCCACAAACATTTTTTTCCACATGTGGGTCCCTTTCCCACTTTTAAGATATCTTTGGGATATAATCCCAGTAGAAACACTGATGGATCAAAGGGTATGCACAGTTTGATAATTTTTTTGAGCATAGTTCCATACTGTACTCCAGAATAGTTGGATCCATTCACAGTTCTACCAAAAATGAATCAGTATCACTTCCAATATTCGTCATTGTCTTTTCCTGTCATCTTAGCCAATCTGAGAGGTGTGTAGGGGTATCTCAGAGTTGTCTTAATTTGCATTTCTCTGATCAATAGTGATTTGGAGCACCTTTTCATGTGACTACAAATAGTTTCAATTTCTTCATCTGAAAATTGTTTGTTCATATCCTTTAACCATTTATCAATTGGAGAATGGCTTGAACTATTATATATTTGAGTCAATTCTGTATATATTTTAGAAATGAGGCCTTTATCAGATCCTTTGGATGTAAAAATGTTTTCACAGTTTGTTGCTTCCCTTTTAATCTTCTCTGCATTAGTTTTGTTTGTACAACAACTTTTTAACTTAATATAATCAAAATTACCTATTTTACGATCAATAATGATCTCTAATTCTTCTTTGGTTACAAATTCTGTCCTACTCCACAAATCTGAGAGGTAAACTAACCTATGTTCTTTGTATTTGTTTGTAGTATCATACTTCATGAACCCCTTTCAACCTTATATTGGTATACAGTGCTAGGTATGGGTCTTTGCCTACTTTCTGCCATACTAGTTTCCAATTTTCCCAACAGTTTTTGTCAAATAGTGAATTCTTATCCCCAAAGGTGGGGCTTTTTGGTTTGTCAAATACTAGATTGTTATAGTCATTGGGTATTTTGTTCTTTGAGCTTAACCTATTCCACTGATCAACTAGTCTATTTTTTTAGCCAGTGCCAAATAGTTTTGGTGCTTTATAATGATAAGTGCTGCTTTATTATATAGTTGTAGATCTGGTACAGCTAGGCTACCTTCATTTGCTTTTCTCTTCATCAATTCCTTTGAAATTCTTGACTTTTTGTTCTTACAGATAAATTTTGTTGTTATTTTTTCTAGGTCAGGAAAATAATTTCTTGGGAGTTTGATTGGTATAGCACTAAATAATAGATTAGTTTAGGAAGTATTGTCATCTTTATTATATTTGCTTGGCCTATCCAGGAGCACTTAATATTTTTCCAATTGGTTAGATATGACTTTATTTGTATGGAAAGGGTTTTGTAGTTTTGCTCATATAATTCCTGATTTTCCCTTGGCAGATAATTTCCCAGATATTTTATATTATCAACAATTATTCTAAATGGAATTTCTCTTTGTATCTTTTGCTGTTGGATTTTGTAGTGATGTATAAGAATGCTGATGATTATATGGATTTATTTTGTATCCTGCAACTTTGCTAAAGTTGTCGATTATTTCTAATAGCTTTTTAGTTGATTCTCTGGGGATCTCTAAGTGTACCATCATATCATCTGCAAAGAGTGATAATTTGGTTTCCTCATTATCTACTCTAATTGCTTTATTCTCTTTTTCTTCTCTTATTGACAAGGGTAGCATTTCTAATACAATATTAAATGGCAATGGGGACAGTGGGCAACCTTGTTTCACCTCTGATCTTATTAAGAATGGTTCTAGTTTATCCCCATCACATATGATGCTTGCTGATGGTTTTAAATAGATGCTACTGACTATTTTAAGGAAAAATCATTTTATTCTTATATGCTCTAGTTTTTTTTTTTTTTTTTTTTTGACCGGAATGGGTGCTGAATTTTACCAAATGCTTTTTATGCATCTATTGAGATAATCATATGGTTTTTGTTAATTGCTTATTGATATATTCAATTATGCTAAGAGTTTTCCTAATATTGAACCAGCCTTGCATTCCTGAAATCCTACTTGGTCATGATGTTTTATTCTGGGGATGATTATCTCTAATCTTTTTTTGCTAATATTTTGATTAAGATTTTTGCATCAATATTCATTAGGAAGATCGGTCTATATATTTTTTTCTCTGTTTTCATCTGACCTGGTTCAGATATCAGTACCATATCTGTGTCATAAAAGGAATTTGGTAGGAGTCCTTCATTCCTTATTTTTTCAAATTGTTTATATTGTATTGGAGTTAATTGTTCTGTAAATGTTTGGTAGAATTCACATGTAAATCCATCTAGTCCCGGGGGATTTTTTCATATGGAGTTGATTAATAGCTTGTTATATTTCTTTTTTTTTATGGGACTATTTAAGTAATTTATTTCTTCTGTTAATCTGGGTAATCTATAGTTTTGTAAGTATTCCTCTATTTTACATAGGTTGTCAAATTTATTGGCATAAATTTGGGCAGAATAACTCCTGATAATTGCTCTAGTTTCCTCTTCATTTGCGGATAGTTCTCCTTTTTTCATTTTTTAGAGTAACAATTTAATTTCTTTCCTTTTTCTAATCAAATTAACTAAAGGTTTATCTATTTTGTTGTCTTTTTTTTTTCATAAGACCAACTCTTAGTTTTTTTTTTTTATTCATTCAATTGTTTTTTTTTTTTTTTTTTAAACCTTCGATTCTATTGATCTCTCCTTTTATTTTTAGAATTTCAAGTTTGGTATTTAATTGGAAGGGAGAGTTAATTTGTTCTTTTTCTATCTTTTTTAGTTGTAAGTCCAATTTATTGATCTTCTCTTTCTCTATGTTATGTAAGTAAGCCTCTAGATATATAAAATTTCCCCATATTACTGCTTTGGCTACATCTCACAAATTTTGGTATGTTGTTTCATTATTGTCATTCTCTTGGATTAAATTATTGATTATGCCTATGACTTGCTGTTTTCATCCATTCATTCTTTAGGAGGAGATTATTTAGTTTCCAATTTCTATTTGGTCTATTTTTTCCCTGACTTTTCATTGAATGTAATTTTTTTTTGCATTGTGATCTGAAAAAATGCATTTACTATTTTTGCCTTTCTGCATTTGAATTTGAGGTCTTTATGTCCTAATATATGGTCAATTTTTGTATAGGTTCCATTAACTGCCAAGAAGAAAGTGTACTCCTTTCTGTCTCCATTCAATTTTATCCAAAGACCTATCATGTCTAGTTTTTCTAGTATTCTATTAACCTCTTTAAGTTCTTTCTTATTTATTTTGTTATTTGATTTATCTATTTCTGAGAGAGCAAGGTTCAGATCTTCCCTTATAGTTTTGGTGTCTATTTCTTTTTGCAACTCTCAACTTTTCCTTTAAGAATTTAGATGTTATACCACTTGGTACATCTATGTTTAATATTGATATTGCTTCATTATCTATGGTACCATTTAGCAAGATATAGTTTCTTTCCTTATCTCTTTTAATCAGATTAGGTTTTGCTTTTGTGTGATCTGAGATGAGGATGGCTATCCCTGCTTTTTTAATTTCACTCCAGCCTTTTACCTTTACTCTGTATGTATCATTCTGCTTTAAATGTTTTTCTTGTAAACAACATATTGTGAGATTCTGGCTTTTAATCTAGTCTGCTTTCTGCTTATGTTTTATGGGAGAATTCACCCCATTCACATTTACATTTGAAACTACTAATTCTGTATTTCCTGCCAACTTATTAATCCCAAATTATACTTTTCTCTTTCCTTTTCCCCCTTCCTTTCAGTATTTTACTTATGAGCCCTACTTGCTTCAAGCAGTCCTCTCCCTTTAGAGACCTTTCTCTTTTCTTATATCTTTTCCCTACTATTTCTCTTTTCCCTTCTATTTAGCCTGCTCCTTCCCTTTTCCCCTTTCTCCTCCCACTTTTCTTTAAGATTAAAGATGTTTCTCGATGAAATCAAATATAATTAATGTTCTTTCTTTGGGCCAAATCTGATGAGAGTAAGATTCACCTTCCCTTCTTTCCCTCAATTATGTTTTCTTTGCCTCTTCCTACGATGTTATTTCCCTCATTTTACCTCCTTTTGCCTTTTTTTTCTGTTAGAATCCCCTTGCCATCTCTAGTTTCTTTTTTATAACAGTAAAATCATATTATTCATATATTCTCAATGAATACCCATAACAGAAATACAGTTCTCAAGAGTTTTTTTTTTTTTTTTTTTTTTTTTTTTTTTTTTTTTTTACCTTTTTATGCTTCTCTTGAATTCTATATTTGGAGGTCAAATTTTTTTGTTTAGCTCTGGTCTTTTCTTCAAAAATACATCAAATCCACTGGTTTTCTTGAATGTCTATCTTCTTCCCTTAAAGAAAATGCTCAGATTAGCAGGGTAATTAATTCTTGGCTGCATTCCAAGGTCATTTGCTTTTCAGAATATCAGATTCCAGACCCTTCATTTATTAAAGTGGAAGCTGCTAGGTCTTGAGTAATTGTTATTGTGCCTCCTCAGTATTTGAATTGTTTCTTTCTGGGTGCCTGTAATATTTTTTCTTGGTCCAATTGCTCTCAAATTTAGCTTCAATATTCCTTGGGGTTTTAATTTTGGAATCTCTTTCAGGAGGCATTTGATGAATTTATTCAATGATCATTTTACCTTCTCTTTCTATGATATCCAGGCAGTTCTCTTTGATGATTTCCTGAAAGATTGTTTCTAACCTTTTTTTTTTCATCATGTATTTCAAGGAGTTCAATAATCCTTAAATTCTCTCTCCTAGATCTATTTTCCAGGTCGGTTGTTTTCCCAATTAGGTATTTTACATTTTTTCTTGTTTTTTTTTTTTTTTTTTTTTTTTTTTGGTTTTGCTTGACTGATTCTTGTTGTCTTATTGAGTCATTCATTTCCATTTGTTCAATTCTGAATTTTAGTCTGTTATTTTTTTCATTTTTTTTTAAAACTTCTTTTTGTATTTGTCCAATTAAATTTTGAAATGATTTATTTTGTTCTATGGAATTTTTTTCCATTTCACAAATTCTGTTATTTAAGGAGTTATTTTCTTTTTCCATTTCACAAATTCTGTTATTTAAAGAGTTATTTTCTTTTTCCATTTCACAAATTCTGTTTTTTAAAGAAGTTATTTTCTTTTTCTCTTTCACAAATTCTTTTTTTCTGGGAGTTGCTTTCTCTTTCCATTTTATCTTTTAATGAGTTATATGCTTTTTCTATTTCACTAAGTCTATTTTGTGTTACTTTTTCCAAACCCTTTTCCAAAGTTTTCATTCCCTTTCCCTATTTTTCTTCTAGCTCTCTTTTAAGATCCTTTTTAGTTTTTTCAAAGAAAGCCTTGTGTGATGGGGACTAGGTGATATCACCTTTTGGGGCTTCATCTGGAGACAGTCTGCTTTTAGTCTCCTTAGAGTTTGAAATCTGTTCTTCTTTTTCACCATAAAGGCTGTCAATTGTTAGAGTCCTCTTTACTCTTTTACTCGTTTTTTAAAAGTTAAGTTAAGGTCTGTCTTTAGGGGTGAAGAGGTTTTCCAAGTGACTGTAGCTGCATTGGGTCAGTGCTGATTCACTCCTAGTGCTGAATGGGTGTGGCCAGGTCCCCTGAGATTCTGGAGTTTTGGGGTTTGCTATTGATCTTTTGTGTTTGTATGGGATGCTTTATAACTTCTCTGTTGACCTACTTGCTTGTAACCAGGGCAGAGTGGCCAACACTGCTGTAGATTCCTGTAGCTTCCTCCCCGTGGAGATTATCTGTCATGTGGAGTCTATAAGGTCCTAAGACTCTGGGATGTCTGCATTGGCATTTGTTGTTATCTGTTTGTGTTAGGCTGTCTCACTCCTGTTTCAGATTGAAACAGACTTTTTCTGGTCTATTTCTTCCTGTAAATTCTTTTCCCTGCAGAGTTTGCATCACTACCCTGAGACTGCTCTTCCCCAGGGCTCTGTGCTTTCTGGGAGGTTGTTTGTACTCAGCTGATTTTGCTGGCTGCGTCCCTCTCATTTCCAACTGAAACAGACCTTTTCTGGCAATCTTTAAAATTATTTTCCCCTGACAATTTGTTGCACTCCCAATATTTGTGGGTTCTGCTGGTCTAGAGTTAATTCAGAGGCTGGATTTTGTAATTGTGAGAGTTGTAAAGAAGGTCAGAGAGAAATGTGTCTCATCTCTGCCATCTTGGCTCTGCCTCTCCTCCCCTCTCCACTTTGCTCCCCCCCCCCCCCCACCAATTCCTAACTTCTTCTCAAGACTGACTTTTCTTGAAGTCCTTCCAATCTTTCTTGAGCTGGAGAATGTTTTTATTCTATCAAATTCTGTTTAGAGGCTTAGTTTCATGTGGATTTCAAGGAAAATGGGAAAGCTTGAGCAACTTCCTGGATTCACTCTGCCATCTTGTTGAAAAGAGAAATAAATATCTGTTAAAAGAGTAGAATTATAAGTGACTAAATGGCCAGTTGGAAAGTACAATCATTACTTAGCCAGTGAAAAATTTTAAAGATTTGTATTGGAGAAGATCTGTTTGTGGGTAAAAGATGATTAACATTTTTATCAATAGTTTTGACCAGGGCAAAATGACATGCTCACCAAATTTTCATATGACATCAAACTATGAGAGATTGTTAATATATTCAATAATAATTTTTGAAATTATTACTATTAAAATTCATCTTGTTAGCTATATTTCTGAAATATCTCAGTGTACTAGGACTTTGGATCAAGTTAAATAATATAAAATGCATTTGTGATAAATGTAAGTTATTATATTTGGGCTTAAAATTAACTAGACAAGTACAATATAAGTGAAAGGAAGATCTTCCTCATTTGAAAAATGTTTCAAAGCTTTAGTTAATTGCATGTTCAATTTAAGGCAATAGGGTGATGTGGTAGACACAAAAGGTTAATGTGAAGACAGGCTATATTAAGAAAGACATAATATCCAGTAGCAATTTGCCAATGTCAGACCATAATTTGAGCGTCAAATTTCAATTCCAGATCCCACAATTTTATTTTATTTTATTTTTTTTATTTAATGATTACTTTATAATGACAACATTATTCCTTGCACTCGTTTCTTTTCCGATTTTTTTCCCCACCTCCCTCCCTCCAGCCCCTCCCCTAGATGGCAAGCAGTCCTTTATATGTTGGATATGTTGCAGTATATCCTAGATACAATATATGTTTGCAGAACCGAACAGTTCTCTTGTTGCATAGGGAGAATTGGATTCAGAAGGTATAAATAACCCGGGAAGAAAAACTAAAATGCAGATAGTTCACATTTGTTTCCCAGTGTTCGTTCTTTGGGTGTAGCTGCTTATGTCCGTCATTTATCAATTGAAACTTAGTTAGGTCTCTTTGTCAAAGAAATCCCCTTCCATCAAAATATGTCCTCATACAATATCGTTGTCGAAGTGTATAATGATCTCCTGGTTCTTCTCATTTCACTTAGCATCAGTTCATGTAAGTCTCGCCAGTCCTCTCTGTATTCATCCTGCTGGTCATTTCTTACAGAACAATAATATTCCATAACATTCATATACCACAATTTATCCAGCCATTCTCCAATTGATGGGCATCCATTCATTTTCCAGTTTCTAGCCACTACAAATAGGGCTGCTACAAACATTTTGGCACATACAGGTCCCTTTCCCTTCTTTAGTATTTCTTTGGGATATAAGCCCAATAGAAACACTGCTGGATCAAAGGGTATGCACAATTTGATAATTTTTTGGGCATAATTCCAGATTGCTCTCCAGAATGGTTGGATTCGTTCACAACTCCACCAACAATGCATTAGTGTCCCATTTTTCCCTCATCCCCTCCAACATTCATCATTATTTTTTCCTGTCATCTTAGCCAATCTGACAGGTGTGTAGTGGTATCTCAGAGTTGTCTTAATTTGCATTTCTCTGATCAATAATGATTTGGAACACTCTTTCATATGAGTGGTAATAGTTTCAATTTCATCCTCTGAAAATTGTCTGTTCATATCCTTTGACCATTTATCAATTGGAGAATGGCTTGATTTCTTATAAATTTGAGTCAGTTCTCTATATATTTTGGAAATGAGGCCTTTATCAGAACCTTTAACTGTGAAGATGTTTTCCCAGTTTGTTGCTTCCCTTCTAATCTTGTTTGCATTAGTTTTGTTTGTACAAAGGCTTTTTAATTTGATGTAATCAAAATTTTCTATTTTGTGATCAGTAATGGTCTCTAGTTCATCTTTGGTCACAAATTTCTTTCTCCTCCACAAGTCTGAGAGATAAACTATTCTATGTTCCTGTAATTTATTTATAATCTCGTTCTATATGCCTAGGTCATGGACCCATTTTGATCTTATCTTGGTATATGGTATTAGGTGTGGGTCCATGCCTAATTTCTGCCATACTAATTTCCAATTATCCCAATCAGTTTTTATCAATCAAGAATTAATGAATTCTTTTCCCAGAAGTTAGGGGCTTTGGGTTTTTCAAACACTAGATTGCTATAGTTGACTATTCTGTCTTGTGAACCTAACCTTTTCCACTGATCCACTAATCTATTTCTTAGCCAATACCAAATGGTTTTGGTGACTGCTGCTTTATAATATAATTTTAGATCAGGTACAGCTAGGCCACCTTCATTTGATTTTTTTTTTCATTAATTCCCTTGAGATTCCCGACTTTTTATTGTTCCATATGAATTTTGTTGTTATTTTTTCTAGGTCATTAAAATATTTTCTTGGAAGTCTGATTGGTATAGCACTAAATAAATAGATTAGTTTAGGGAGTATTGTCATCTTTATTATGTTCGTTCGGCCGATCCAAGAGCACTTAATATTTTTCCAATTATTTAAGTCTGACTTTATTTGTGTGGAGACTTTTTTATAATTTTGCTCATATAATTCCTGACTTTCCTTTGGTAGATAGATTCCCAAATATTTTATGGTATCAACAGTTATTCTGAATGGAATTTCTCTTTGTATCTCTTGCTGTTGAGTTTTGTTGGAGATGTATAAAAATGCTGAGGATTTATGGGGATTTATTTTGTAGCCAGCTACTTTGCTAAAATTATGAATTATTTCTAATAGCTTTTTAGTAGAATCTCTGGGGTTCTCTAGGTATACCATCATATCATCTGCAAAGAGTGATAGTTTGGTTTCCTCATTGCCTACTCTAATTCCTTTAATATATTTCTCGACTCTTATTGCCGAGGCTAGTGTTTCTAATACGATATTAAATAATAATGGTGATAGAGGGCAACCTTGCTTCACTCCAGATCTTACTGGGAAAGGTTCCAGTTTTTCTCCATTGCATATGATGCTTACTGATGGTTTTAAATATATACTCCTGACTATTTTAAGGAAAAGTCCATTTATTCCTATGCTCTCAAGTGTTTTTATTACGAATGGATGTTGGATTTTATCAAATGCTTTTTCTGCATCTATTGAGACGATCATATGGTTTTTGTTTGTTTGGTTATTGATATAGTCAATTATGCTAATAGTTTTCCTAATATTGAACCAGCCCTGCATTCCTGGTATAAATCCTACTTGGTCATAGTGTATTATCCTGGGGATGATTTTCTGTAATCTTTTTGCTAATATTTTATTTAAGATTTTAGCATCAATATTCATTAGGGAGATTGGTCTATAATTTTCTTTCTCTGTTTTCAGCCTACCTGGTTTAGGTATCAGTACCATGTCTGTGTCATAAAAGGAGTTTGGTAGGACTCCTTCGATCCCTATTTTTTCAAATAGTTTATTTAGCATTGGAGTTAATTGTTCTTTAAATGTTTGGTAGAATTCACATGTAAATCCATCTGGTCCTGGGGATTTTTTCTTAGGGAGTTGATTGATAGTTTGTTCTATTTCTTTTTCTGAGATGGGACTGTTTAGGATATTTACTTCTTCCTCTGTTAGTTTGGGCAAGCTATATTTTTGGAGGTATTTTTCTATTTCATTTAAGTTGTCGAATTTATTGGCATAAAGTTAGGCAAAGTAACTCCTTATTGCTCTAATTTCCTCTTTGTTACTGGTGAGTTCTCCCTTTTCATTTTTAAGACTAACAATTTGATTTTCCTCTTTCCTTTTTTTAATCAGATTTACTAAGGGTTTGTCTATTTTGTTGGTTTTTTCATAGAACCAACTCTTAGTTTTATTAATCATTTCAATAGTTTTTTTACTTTCAATTTTATTGATCTCTCCTTTTATTTTTAGAATTTCAAGTTTAGTGTTTGACTGGGGGTTTTTAATTTGTTCCTTTTCTAGCATTTTTAGTTGCAAACCCAATTCATTGATCTTCTCTTTCTCTATTTTATACAAATAGGCCTCTAGAGATATGAAATTTCCCCTTATTACCGCTTTGGCTGCATCCCATACATTTTGGTATGATGTCTCATTATTATTGTTTTCTTGTGTGAAGTTATTAATTATGTCTATGATTTGCTGTTTCACCCAATCATTCTTTAGCATGAGATTATTTAGTTTCCAATTATTTTTTGGTCTACTTCCCCCTGGTTTTTTGTTGAATGTAATTTTCATTGCATCGTGGTCTGAAAAGGATGCATTTACTATTTCTGCCTTACTGCATTTGAGTTTGAGGTTTTTATGTCCTAATATATGGTCAATTTTTGTATAGGTTCCATGAACTGCTGAAAAGAAAGTGTATTCCTTTCTGTCTCCATTACATTTTCTCCAGAGATCTATCATATCTAACTTTTCTAGTATTCTGTTTACCTCTTTGACTTCTTATTTATTTTGTGGTTTGATTTATCTAATTCTGAGAGTGCAAGGTTAAGATCTCCCACTATTATTGTTTTACTGTCTATTTCTTCTTGCAGCTCTCTTAGTTTCTCTTTTAAGAATTTAGATGCTACCCCACTTGGTGCATATATGTTTAATATAGATAGTGCTTCATTATCCATGCTGCCCTTTAGCAAGATATAGTGCCCTTCCTTATCTCTTTTAATTAGATCAATTTTTGCTTTAGCTTGATCTGAGATCAGGATGGCTACCCCTGCTTTTTTGACTTCACCTGAAGCATAGTAGATTTTGCTCCAACCTTTTACCTTTAACCTGTATGTATCTCCCCGCTTCAGGTGTGTTTCCTGTAAACAACATATTGTAGGATTCTGGCTTTTAATCCATTCTGCTAACCGCTTCCTCTTTATGGGGGAGTTTACCCCGTTCACATTTATGGTTAGAATGACCAATTCTGTATTGCTTGCCATCTTGTTAACCCTGGATTATGCTTTTCTCCCTTCTTTCCCCTTTCCCCCCCTTCCCAGTATTAAGCTTGTGAGCACCACTTGCTTCTCACAGCCTTCCCTTTTTAGTATCCCTCCCCCCGCCTTAGAGTTCCACCCCCTATCTTACCCCTTTCCCTCCCAGTTCCCGTATTCCCTTCCGCTTAGCTTATTCCTTCCCTTTTCACTTTTCCCTTCTCACTTTTCAATGAGGTGGGAGAAGTTTCACCATAGATTGAATATGTCTTAAGATTTTTCACTTAAAGCCAATTCTGAAGGCAGTAAGATACCCACTATATTCATCCCCCTCCCTTCTTTCTCTCAGATATAATGGGTTTCCTATGCCTCTTCATGAGATATACTATCCCCACTTTACCCTTTTTCTGGTACAATGTCCTTTCCACATCAATTTCTAGAAGAAGGTATACATGTATTCTTTATACATCTATATAGTCAAAATACAGTTCCCAAGATTAATCTTTACATTTTTAGATTTCTCTTGAGTTCTATATTTGTAGATCAAACTTTTTGTTAAGTTCTGGCTTTTTCATCAGAAATAGATGAAATTCGCTTATTTCGTTGAATGTCCATCTTCTTCCCTGGAAAAAGATGCTCATTCTCGCTGGGTAAGTTATTTTTGGTTGCATACCAAGTTCCTTAGCCTTTCGGAATATCATATTCCAGGCCCTTTGATCTTTTAATGTGGATGCTGCCAGATCCTGGGTGATCCTTATTGTGGCTCCTTGATACTTGAATTGGGTTTTTCTGGCCGCTTGCAATATTTTTTCCTTCATCTGAGGGTTCTGGCATTTGGCCACTATATTCCTTGGTGTTTTGATTTTAGGATCCCTTTCAGTGGGTGATCGATGAATCCTTTCAATGTTTATTTTTTCCTCTGTTCCTATGACTTCTGGGCAGTTCTCTTTGATAATTTCCTGGAAAATAGTGTCCAGGCTCTTTTTATCATCATTCTTTTCTGGAAGTCCAATGATTCTCAGATTATCTCTCCTGGATCTGTTTTCCAGGTTGTCTTCCCCAGAAGGTATTTCACATCCTTTTCCATTGTTTGATTTTTTTTGGATTTGCTTGACTGATTCTTCTTGTCTCCTCGAGTCATTTAATTCCACTTGTTCAATTCTGATTTTCAGTGAGGTGTTTTCTTCACTCACTTTTTAAAGATCTTTTTTCTAATTGTCCAATTGAATTCTTTTGTTCTGTGGAATTTTTTTCCATTTCGCCAATTTTGTTTTTTAGAGAGCTATTTTCTGTTTCCAGTTCACCAATCCTATTTTTCAAGGATTTTACTTCTTAATCCACTCTCTCTTTAATTGACTTCTCCAGGCTCTTTTGCCAAGCCTCACTCTGCTTTCCCCATTTTTCTTCTAGCTCCCTTGTGAGAGCCTTTTTAATTACTTCTATGAGGTTCATCTGTGCTGAGGAACAGATGATCTCCTTCTTTGGGGATTCACCTGGAGACTGTTTGTTTTTAGTCTCCTCAGGATTTATAGTCTGCTCTCTATCTGTGTAGAAGCTGTCAAGGGTTAAAGTCCTCTTCAGCTTCTTGCTCATTCTGTCTAATAATCAAAGACAAACTACCAAAGAAAAACAGAAAAAACTGGAGTCTTTCTTTGGGGGAGGGGCTGGGTATGTTACCGAGCTTCCTCTTCAGACTGCAGGGGGCAGCAGTGAGGCACTAGCAGGACTGTGTGCGCATGCGCTCTGAGGTCCCAGAGCGTGCTGAGTCACTGTGGGGGGGGGGGGGAAGGAGGGAGCGGCCAGGTCCCAGGAGACTCCAGCTGTTTGGGGTTGTATTCTTCAGCCCTGGTGTTTTTAGCTTCTCTGCTGGGCTGCTGACTTGCTACCAGAGCAAAGTATCCAAACCTGTAGCGAAGCTCTCCCCGCAAAGACGGCTGCGATCACTCCCCACCCCCTCTCCATTCTGCTCCCGTGCTCTCACTGCCGCTGCCCTCAGCCTGCGCCCGATCTAAAACATCCCAGCCCTCCAGTAAAGACAAACCTTTCTTCCGAATCTCAAGGATGGCTTCTCTTTGTAACTATATGTGGGTTTTTTTCAGTCAAGCATTGATTCAGAGGCTTGTAATGAAGTGGATAGTGAGAGACAGCTTATGCAGCTGTGAGCCTTCTCTCCGCCATCTTAACCGGAAGTCCCCAGATCCCACAATTTTAAAAAGTCATTAATTAGATAGAACGTTTTTAAGTACCTTTACAGTTGGGAAGACCCTGAGATAATGTCATATGAAAATTGATCGAATAAACCATGTATGTTTAGATTGTTGAAGAGAATTCTATGACTTTTTTTCCTAGAACTGGAGTTCTTAATGTGTGTATCTCTGTGAGTTTGTGTGTATGTGTGTGTATATATATGTTTGTGTGAGAGAGAGAGATACACAAACCCTTTTGACTGTAATATAAAATCTATGAATCCCTTCTCAGAAGAAAGTTTTTAAATAATTGAACAAAAAGCTATATTTCATATTAATGAAAATGAAGATGTTTTTACCCCCCAAAAGCTCATAGAACACCCTGAAATCTAACCACAGACATGTTGGGAATAATATAAGAGATTTTCAAAGACAAATTTATGTTGGACCGTAACTACTACAGATATCTCAAAATAAAATGCTCTATCACAAGAATTAATGGTTTCCCTTCATTTGAGATCTTTTAGGAAAACGATATTTTTGTTCATTAGCAAAGTTCAAATTATTAAACAAAGCTTTATTGTACTTGTGTCTTTTGGGAAAAAAAAACAAACCTTGTATTTTTCTACAATGCTAATTTTTTGATATTAGAAAAATCTAAATAAATTTATTCAATAAGGCTCAAGCCCCATTGTCACAAATGCTTCAAAGTCAAATCTCACTTGACTTTTTAAACTTTTCCCATAACTCAACATTATTTAATAAGTAATTTGTATTGCTACAAGATTCATTTATCACAAGAGCTATATAACAAAATACATTTCCTCTTTTTTCTTCTTGATAACAGAAAACAAAAGTGGCTATTCTGCTTATCTAACCAGGAGTCTCATTGCATAGCAAAGATGAGACAATATAAATGCAAGTCAATATTTCTTATACTTCAGTATTTAATTATATCTGAATCATCATTAGTGTAACTATTTCTTCCAGATTTGCAGGCCAAAACACATTCCAATCTTATCATTTTGTTTACTGCATGCCTTCTGATAAACCTTTATAAAGAATTATGCCAATGTTCTAGAGGCTTTGCATGAGGTACTTTATATTACACAGGTAACAGTTCAATACTTTGCTGTCTAACTTGTATCTCTTCCTACCACATTGTGATTAGCCCACATCTTTTGCTGATGATACATTTCCTGGATGATTCCTTTGTACCACTTTTTTCATGCATGAATCATCATTGTTAATATTTCTATGTCTTTCAAGATACAGCAACAGAATATTTTTTTTGAAAAACACTGAATTTAGTATTACCTATTTTTTCTGTATGTATTTTCTTTTCCCACTACAATATAAACTCCTTGAGAGTAAGGAATTTTTATATTTGTGTTCCTGGGGATTAGCAGAGTACTTGGTATAGAAGGTATTTATTGATTATTGATGGATTGAATGATTGATGAATAGATTTAAAACTGGTTAGAAAGCAAGACCTAAAGAGTATTCATTAATGATTTCATGTCAATTTGAAGAAGTGTTATCTAATTGATATTTTTGGCCTTATGGCATTTATATTTGGTTACAGTGACTTTGAGCATTATAAAGACAGCATATTTTTTTAAGTTTACAATGACCAAAAGGTTGAAGAGTAAATTAACACTATTGTAATTCAAAAAAGATGGACTGGAAAAATATTGGGTCATATATCATATGAAAAAAAGTAAAAGGGACAAAAGGAAAGTTTTATACTTAGTTTCAGAATATCAAGTTCAGAAGTGTTAAAAGTGGAAGGGTTTTTTTTTCCCTAAATAATCTGAAAGTTATTCATTGGATGCAAAAATGTAAATTTAAGCTACATTTAAAAATACCACAACATCAAAGAGTAAGTAGGTTATACTTCAATTATACTTTGTTCTGCTCCAGCCATATTGAAAACATTGTGTTAGTTTTGCTTTATGTGAAATGAAGATCCTGACCAATGAGGATCTGTTCTTAGGAGCATATGTAGGGGACATATAGGAATGTTTCATAAGAGTACATCTGAAAGTTATGGTGATGAGGAATGAAAATACCCACAACTTTACTTCACAGCATAATTTGATTTGATTATATTCAGTGGGATGAAGAAAAGGTCAGTCTTTTGCTTGTTTGCATAGGAATGCATGCAAAATATGCTGATAGAGAAACTTGCTCTTTCTTTCCTTTGGGTCATGAAGTTTAAGGATAAATCTCTGAGTTCTGGAGTATCAATGCAAGGAGATTACCCCTTTTCCCAGAAAAGTCATGACCTCTTTAGCAAACCTGGGACAAGGATGAACATCTCCTGCTTATTTCTTTTTTTCATTTGGTATGAAACTCTGTGAACTTCAAATGATTAGGAATTTTTCAGCACTTGAATTCAGTCCATGATAACAACATGTCAAGTATACCCTAAGCAGTGAATCAACTTATAAAACAAGGTACTGTCTTTTACAAGTAAGGAAGTAAATTTGTCTATCAGCAATGCAACATTCAAAAGTCAGTTTGGTGGACAAATGTTTTATGGGGACTGCTTTAAGCCCACTCTTCAAGAACGGAGGAGGTAGAGGAGAGTATGCTGTTCCACCTTCAGACTTTTGGGGGAATATTTTTATCCTTCTGATCTTGATATATTTTTCCTTTAATATCTCTATTAACTAACACTTATGTTAATAATAAGCTTTGTAAAATATGAATTATGTTAATTAACTATCAGTAATATCAAGCAGAAAACAAAGTCTAAACCATGTAACCATGATAAATTGATGCAATAGAGGATTTTGATATGTCTAGTTTCTGTCAGACTGCTTTACAGTTTTCTGAGCAGTTTTCATTGAATGGTGAATTCTTGCTCTCATATCTTGAATTTCAGGGTCTATCAAACACTAGATTACTGTGATTATTTACTTTTGTATAGTGAGTACCTAATATAACCCACTGATCTACTTCTATATTAGCCAGTACGAGATTGCTTTCATGATTATGATTTTATGGTACACTTTAAAATATGATACTGCTAATTCATTTTTTCACTTTTTAAAAATTTATTCCTAACTTGTTATTCAGGTGAAGTTTACAATTTTTTTTTTCTAGCTCTATAAAATTCTTTGGTAGTTTGATTGGCCTTGAATTGAATAAGTTAAGTGAAGTGGAGTTGATTATATTAACTCAGCCTACTAATTAGCAATTAATATTTCTCTTCTTTAGGTGTTTATTTGTCTAAAAAGTGTCTTATAATTGTTTTCATATAGATCTTGGGTTTGTCCTAGTAGGTACTCCCAAGTATTATAAAATGTCTGTATTTTAAAAGTAATTTATCTTTCTCTTTCTTTCTTCCAGCTGTGTTTAGTTAGTGACATATAGAAATGATAATGGTTTATGTGGATTTATTTAATATTCTGAAACTTGGCTAAAGTTGTATAACATTTCAACTATTTTTTTCATTGATGCTCTAGAGAAAAAGCATACTTTTGTTTCCTTATTGCTTATTCTTATTCCTTCTATTTCTTTTTTCTTGCTGGAACTATAAATATAAAAAAAAATCTATACATAAATAAGTGGAGAGGAAATAAGATAAAGTGAGGGAGAAGGTTGTGTAGGATAAAGCATGTAGATTAATGGGAACAGTATAAAGAAGGAGGGAAATATTTTTAACTCTTCCTGATGTTCTGCTGTGCACATAATAATGCTTAATTTTTTTATTTTCTTTTTTCTCTCTCTATTTTTTTATTTTGTATTTGGTTTTTAATAAATAAATATTCAATTAAAAAGAATGCAATTATGAAAAACAAAGAAAACAAAAAATAGTATATTTCAATCTTCATTCAAACTCCATCAGTGCTGGATGGGATTAGCATCTTTCATTATGAATCCCCTGAAAATTTATTTGGATCTTGGATTGCTGAGAATAACTATCATTTCAGTTAATCATTATACAATATTGTTATTACTGTGTACAATGTTCTCCTGGTTCTACTTACTCCATTTTGCTTCAGTATGTATAATTCCAGATTTTTTCTAAAAGCATTCTATTCCTTTGCAACTACAAGTGCTCCACTTCACCTTTCCAAATATGACCTGGAACTAGATAATGCACAATGGAATTGCTGCCTGACACTTGGTACTGTACCTAGTACCTTAGTGCCTTAAGGCACCAAAGTACCTTAAACTCCCTTTCTGATCATGTGTTCAATCCTCTTACTCTCTCTAGGTGGTGTGAACCCCCACTATTTCTCCTGCTTTTTACTGAAATATCTATTACCTATACTTGGTGTCACTGCATTGCTGCATCATTAAGCAGCCTCCATCCCAGTTATCAGAGAGCTTTAATTCTCATTTGCTAAATTGTCCTGGGCTGAAAAAAATCTCATGCTCAAGTCATTTGATTGTTTATGCCATTTTAGAGTTGATTTGATTAGTTATTATAAAGTTGTTTAAAAAGAAATGCTTAAAGAATTCATCTAGAATGCTGGTTTTATTCTGCTATCTTGGCTCTGCCATCCACTGGCTATTTCAATTTGGTTGTTCTATGACATATAATATATATTTTTAATATATATATTTTTAAAAATTCATTTTATTTCCTATATAATTCAATCATTTTCCAAACTTCCTTCATACTCTTATGATACCATTATTTCCCTATTAACAAAGATTTTCAAACTGCATTATCCTCACTTTTAATTTTCTGTCCATCCTACATGTTCTATTCAAAATTAAATATTGTAATATTTACTTTTACAATATCACTTATGCATGTTCCCTTCTCTCCAAACACCTACTACCCTATTTATTGCAATCATCACTTTTTAATCTTTATTATTACAATAGGTTTCTATTTTATCTCCCTGAGTCTAGCCTTTCCACATTGCAATCTACCATTTACAAAACTGCCAAATAGATTTTGTTAAAATGTAGGTCTGATTATTTACCTCCTCTGTTTAGTAAGTTCTATTCTTTTCCTCTTTCCTTTATAAATATAAATATATATCTGAAAATACACATACACACATAGATATATAACACATCCTTTGCTTGATAATTGAAGTCTTTCATCTCCTGGTTTCTTCAAAAATTTTTAGTACTCTCATGCTTTACCATTCTCCATATAGATAACAACTAGTAATGAACTATATGCTGCACCTTAGAAATAACACTTTTTATCTCCTATCTGTGACTTTTCAATGCCCATTTCCTCTGACTAGAATTCTCTCATGCTTTACCTCTTGACATTATTGGCTTTTTTCAAGAAAAAGATCAAATAATATTTTTTGTAGGAAGCCTTCCCATTTCTATCCAGTCATCTGAGCCTTCCCTTCTAATATTATCTTACTTCTACTCTCTATGTAGTATAGACCTATTTAGTCACATGTTTTCTTCTCCTTAACCTCACATAAGTTCTTTGAGGGTATCATTTGCTGTTCTCACTCATTGAAAGATTCTTTTGTTCATTCTGGGATGGATTTTATAATATTTTATAGATGGCCTTAAACTATCTATTGGTTTATACAGAGGGTATGCTTATGACACAGTAAGCACTTAGTAAGTTTTTATTGATTGATTAATATCATATATGAATAATTTGAAGGAACTTGTAATATTTAGGTAAGAAAAAACGAAAGATTTAAAAGAGGACAAGATATTTGTCTTCATATGTTTAAAGCACTGTCACATGAAAAAATAGATATGATTTACTTTTCTAGATCCTAAAGGGCAGAACTGAAAGCAAATATTTTAAAGCTGTAAGGAGAAATATTTAGGGTTGGTATAAAGACACATTTCCTTATACCTTCACCTTCCAATAGTGAAATTATTTGCCTCCAGAGTTCCTTAGTTGAGCTCTTCAACTAAAGTAATAATCTTAACTCATATTCACCTCAGAAATAAACATAGCACTCCATGGAAGACAAATGCATTTTAAGTAAACTTTCATGGAAAAGCTTTGTAGGAAGCTCTATCTTATTTAAATGGCTAACTGTTAATTTTTCTTTTCTTCTGAATTTAGTAAACTCTAACACACATATCATCCCAAACTAACAACTAGGAGAAAAAAAATTAGTTTTAATATACAGGACAGATTTTTGTCTTAGAATAGGTATTTGTTGACAACAATGGTATATATCATAAGAGTTCTTGTTTAGGTATGAGTTAGACAATTTGGTCACTGAAAATGCTTCCAATTCACCAATTTTGTGATTCTGTGTGTATTGATTTGAATTTCATCTGATGTTTTCACTCACTGAAAGATTCTTTTGTTCATTCTGGGATGGATTCTATCATATTTTATAGATGGTTTTAAACTATCTGTTGGTTTATACAGAGAGATATCTAATACTATATCACTATTGGAAAGTACGTAAAATCCCTCAGCCTGGATATTAGAAGAATCAGATGGGGATATTTAGAACAGTCCTCAATCTCAAATTCCCCACATTTCTACCCAAATGTTTTTATTAAAATCTAGGAACTGAAATATGTTCATTGTTTTTATATTAGATCTTAAGTGTAGAATACAATTATATTTATATCCTCTGCTTTTAAAATGCATGTTTCTGACTTATTTTAAAATATCTAAATTTTAAAATAGCTCTCATAACATGAATACTTCTGCCAGAAATCTCACATGCACTAGGAGAATTCTAACACTTATTATTTGGAGGATTCTTTAATCTCTGATGTAAATGTTTTTTGTATTTCTGCACTTTACAGATGACATAGATATGAAGCACTTTACATATTATAGAGATTTAAAGAAAATTTTGAGTTATTAAACTTAGACAATTTTCATTTGTTAATAAATTATGCATTTCATTCACCCATCCCATCTGGTGATTTTTCTATTTTAACTTCTTTTTCTATATAACAGTATAATATTCCTACAGAGACAATGCCATTTGGCTGCTTTGTTTTTCACTTAGAATGTATGTTCATAAATAAACATTTTTATGAAAGGTGAAAAGCCAGCTTGTGACTAGTAAATTCATAATGATCCTCTATATATCTAAATGTCCTGTTTCTAGACCTTGATTTTTCTATTAGAAATCATTGTTCTATTTTTTCTCTTATTGTCATGGCTTCTATTCTTTGTTCAGATGCTTACTTCTTTCCTGCTTACTGTAGTGATAAAGCACAGAATGGAAACATCTCTTATTTGAGACAAACCAAGCTTACCTCTAGTATGAAACCATTTTTCATCAGTCTACTCAGCCTTATGTATTTGCACTGGTGGACAACAGTTATTCAGTTCTGTTCATCAACTAAGGAAATGGGACTGAGCTCTATCCCTATTTTCCTGGGTAATACAGAGCCAAAACATTGATCCTATTGTGAGATAAAACTTAAATCATTTGTTTCTGTAGGAGTGGCAGTGAAATTAATAAATAGACAGGCTAAAGAAGGATTTCTAACAGTGATAGTCAGTAACCCATAGTTTGAATTGTCTTAAAAGCATTCCTAGAAAAGACTTACTGCTTTAAAAAAAAATTGCTCTGAGTCAGTAAAGTTTATTATCTAGAACCTACCTATCCTAGTAAAGATCTATTCTAGCAAAAGCTATGATAATCAGTCTTTTAAAAAGCTTCTGCATCTGCTCCTGCTGCTGCTGCAGCTAGTTAGCTAAAGGAGCAATTTTTCGATTGATAATCCCAAAGGAGAGTTAGAATTCAGATGATATTATAATGGCAACAAATAGGCATACAATGGATACTTTCTTAAAGAGATACTCCCCTCACAAAGATAATATGGGATAGAAAGAGGAATTATATTTGATTTCAAACAATTACTTTTTTTGCTCCTGATATAGAAACCAATTAAACCTATTTGAATGCTTTTTTTACTGGCAATTAGTAGAAGAGGAATTGATTCTATGATTACATATATATATATTTTCAGTTGTCTAACTATCAGTGTTTCTCTTCTATACAACTGTCTTTAGCATTCATGGTTTTCTTATATTAGTTTGCTGTGTGACAGCTTCTTTTGGTATATGCATTTTCATAGGCAGCATATTTTGTGCCTGGTGTTTCCTGGCTGTCATTCATCCTGATTGCTAGTGTCTGCCATTGTGATGTGTGTATCTAGTATATCAGTGATGGACAGCAGTTCTGAACTTGCCATCTCTATTGACTTTTTGCTTCAAATAGGAATCTCATCCTTTCATGAATCTTACCCTTTAGTTTTTAAAGTTGTGATTGCTGGTCTTGTCAGATATTTTGGATAAATAATACTAAAGATAATAATGCTGGGGTTTCATAGGTGAAGCTTATTTATATTATTATTATTATTATTATTATTATTATTATTTTTACCAATTTGAACACTGGGTCTAGTCCCCACAAATTATATGCAGAAAATTACAAGCAGGATAGGAGAGAGCTACAGAAAAGCTGTTCTCACTAAACTAGACAATTGCTTCCTGACCTGAACATCCCTCTAGAATCCCAGTTCTACATTGGCAAGAGTGACAGGAAAGCACAAAAGCTCCTGCTTATGTTGCCATGAGAACATTGATTATATTTGTTTTCTGCTATATCATGTGCTCTAGGTCTCTTCCTCACTCCTCTACTTTTAATAGTCATAAAAGAACAATCAGTTCTCTTATTACTCTTTTGTCCTTTGGCATATTGCAGGGGAAGCTGGAGTTGGGTAATGTTTTACCAGTCTGGTCTGACCAATCATTTCTTAGAAATTAGTTTTGCCACACATGCTAAATGTTGTCTAGGTAACATAGCTATTCCTCTTGGAACCAGGAAATTGTGCTGTGTTTAATGAATAATAAAAGAAAGGAACATGGAATTAACTGCATTCTCCTTTTAAAGAGTTATTTATTTGATGCTATAAACTGGAAGCATTCAAACAGGTTTAACTGGTTTCTGTATCAGGTGTCTGAAGAATTTTAAGAGGGTTGATCCCAGGCAAAAAAAAAAAAAAAGTAGTTGTTTAGATACAAAGGCAGTCTCTCTCTCTCTCCCCCATACTGCCATAATCAGGGATCTCCTTAAGAAAGTGTCTACTGAATATCTGTTCATTGTCATAGTTACATCACCTAAATTTTATTGCTCCTCTCAGATTATCAATCTAAAAGTATTTCCTTTAGGTAGCTAGCTGCAGGAGCAAATGCAGAAGCTTTCTAAAAGACTAATCATCATACCTTTTGCTAAAATGGATCTTTGCTTTGCTTTACAAATTTTGTAGGAAGATTACCTGCATAGGATGTTCAATTTATGTACTATTCCCCACTGCTTCCTTGGGGTAATGTTGGCAACAAATAAAAATACCTGGAGATAAAGAAGTGGAAGAGCTCCAGAAGAACTAAACACATCTAGAATGTGAAGAGTGATAGGAAGAGAAATTTAGGTAGAGGCTAAAAGGGTAAGTCGCAAAGGCGTAGGGGAAAAGTTTAGCTAATGCATGTCTTGATACAAGCTGAAATTTTTAATCCAGTTATTGCTGAGAGCAAGAACTGAGGCCAAACAGTGAGAAGAGTTCATTGAAGTATAGAGAAACAAAAGCACTGACAAATGAGGATAGTATCAAAAATCATAGACAAAAAGGCAGTCAACTGGCATTTGTATAACAGGATCTGCTGGACACTGGGGATACAAAGAAAATTGAAATAAAACAAAAAATCCTAGTCCCTGCTTCCAAAAGAAACTTATATTTAAATAGGGGATGCAATTGCACATAACTTTGTTCTACTAGTATATAAATATGATAAACTGGGAATAATCAATAGAGGGAAGGTACTAAGGTTAAGGATTTCTAGGTAAATCTTTTTTTCCCCTAATTTTATTTGGAATTTGAAGGAAGCCATGTGATGGTGAAGAGGAGGGAGAAAATTGCAGGCATGGAAGAGAGTAGTGAAATTGTCTAGAGTAGGGAGCTACAATGTGGTGTATGAGGAAAACTGGGGGAAAAAAAGGACAATGTCCTTGAATCATCAAGTGCAAGGTGTTTTGGATGGTGTAAGTAGAAAGGAAAAGTAGGAGGGAACTAGTTTATCAAGAGTTTTGAATGCTAAACGGATTATTTTATTTTTTGCTTTGGAGAAGATAGCCAGTAGAGTTTATTGAATTGGATGGGAATAAAGTTATGTTCAAACTTGGTGAGTGGAGAAATGATTGGAATTAGGAGAGACTTGAAGCAGGGAGATCAACCAGCAGGATACTGCAATAGTCCTGATATGAAATAATGAGCGTCTGAAATAGGGTAGAAGTAGTATCAGATGAGATAATAGGGCAAAATGAGAATGCTACAAAGGTAGAATCAACAGGGCATGGCTAGAGATTGTGTATGGGTGTGTGTGAGAGTGAATAGTAGAAGGTAATATTTTACTTGTAAGTCTGGGTGACTGGGAGAATGATGGTGCCATCAATAGTAACAGGAGAATTATAAAGAAGAAAGGGAGTGGAGGGAGAAATAAAATGAGTTTAGTTTTGAATGTGTTAAGAAATATCCAATTAAGGATGTCCGGCCTCAAGAAAGAGCTGCCAGTGTCCACTAAATTGCCTTCTATAGGAAATAACTTCTGAGATACTGTTACATAGCTATAGTTGAAAATAATAATTGTAATAAAAAAAAAAAAAACAACAGTAGTAGAATCTAAAGGAGAAATTGCCAAATCAAGATAACAACTAAATTGAGGTAATTATCAGGAAACAAGAATTTCATAAAATATATTGACCAGTGTTTAAAACAGGATTCTGGGAGAGCAATATTACAATTTGCTTCAATATGGAATAATTCTATGGATATATGCATTGATTATGCGTCATATACTCCATTCAGCTAGAGAACTCTTAGTACTCTTCTAGTCTCCCTTCAAGGAACACTTAGATGTTTTGGAATAGTAAAAATTTTTGTCACTTTCCTGTTAATTAGAGAAACTAAAATATTTTAAACCTTGAAGGTGATAAGTTCAAATGTGTTTTCTAATGTAGGTAATTCAGGAGAGAGTACAGATCTTGCCTGATATCTTACCGACTTCATTGAAAAGACATTTTTTTGTACGAAATGACTTTCTTAATGGAATGGGATTTCCAAAAACTAATCTAATTCTATCAAACACAAAACACCATCAAGAGCCCTCATCCTAAAACCTTTCAAAGAAAAGTAGTTACTATAGCAACTATGACAGAAGTATCAAAACAACACTGAAAATAATTAAAAAAAAAAAAAACAACAGTAGTAGAATCTAAAGGAGAAATTGCCAAATCAAGATAACAACTAAATTGAGGTAATTATCAGGAAACAAGAATTTCATAAAATATATTGACCAGTGTTTAAAACAGGATTCTGGGAGAGCAATATTACAATTTGCTTCAATATGGAATAATTCTATGGATATATGCATTGATTATGCGTCATATACTCCATTCAGCTAGAGAACTCTTAGTACTCTTCTAGTCTCCCAAGGAACACTTAGATGTTTTGGAATAGTAAAAATTTTTGTCACTTTCCTGTTAATTAGAGAAACTAAAATATTTTAAACCTTGAAGGTGATAAGTTCAAATGTGTTTTCTAATGTAGGTAATTCAGGAGAGAGTACAGATCTTGCCTGATATCTTACCGACTTCATTGAAAAGACATTTTTTTGTACGAAATGACTTTCTTAATGGAATGGGATTTCCAAAAACTAATCTAATTCTATCAAACACAAAACACCATCAAGAGCCCTCATCCTAAAACCTTTCAAAGAAAAGTAGTTACTATAGCAACTATGACAGAAGTATCAAAACAACACTGAAAATAATTAAAAAAAAAAAAAAAACACTTCTACTCCCACTCCAATCTTTTGGCAAACAAAAATGCAAACAAAAATTGGTGGATCTATTATCCTTAGAAAAAAATAATTTCCCCAATCAACCTTACAATATTTTTCTTGTTCTAACCTCACATAAATACTATCCATATTATATGTGTGTTTCTTTGTGTATGTGTATGTGTATATACACATACAAGTATATACTTTTATATGTATGTATAGATATGTATATATCTATACATACATATAAAAGTATGTGTGTATGTATGTCTGTGTATATATATATATATATATATATATATATACAGACATACATACATATAAAAGTATATGTATGTATGTCTGTGTATATATATGTATATATATACACATACATATAAAAGTATATGTATGTATGTCTGTGTATATATATATGTATATATATACACATACATATAAAAGTATATGTGTATATATATATATATATATATATATATATATAGACATATACATATACATATACACATATATATATGTATCTCCTTTCCTAGATCACCCTTGCTTGACCTAGACTTGGCATGAAGTAAAATTAAATTTAAATCATTTTGATATCCCTTGCCAGTGAAACTGACTAAAGGAAATCAAATAGATTTAAGATATAGTAGATCTGCTGATATTTCATGACAATCTAATGTCAGAGGGATCATTGAATTTGAACTTTTTCACTTTATAACCTAATGTATTATATGCTGATATGGTAATGAAAATTAAGATGAAATTAGAAAGAATGTCCATACCTCAAAAAATTCATAGAGAAGAAATACACTTGGACATAGCAAAATTAGATTAATTAGCTCAATTAAGCACAACAGAAGTCTGTGTTGAAGACTGTGTTATTGTAAAAGTGTCATGGGGTCAAATCTCAAAAGATTTATTGTACAAAACCAGTAATAGAGATTTTATTCAATGACTCTACTTATTAATAACTTCATGCAAAATTAAAATAGGGAAACATGCTTCTACAATATATTAGATGCTGTCATGGAAGATGCTCAGCACAAATTCCAAGTGGGAAAAAAGATCCATTATTGATAGTGTGACCCTTCAACTGATCCAGTTTCTGGATGACATTGTGTTGAATGCATCAAGATCCAAAATATCAAAAACTTCTAAAATGACATTTGTAATCATTAAAAAAAATTATTATATCTACAAAAAACAA